>NW_025899797.1:0-53503 GCF_022539505.1 Lolium rigidum
GATAAATAATTATTAAATCAAAGAATTAATGGGCTAAAACTAAGAAGTTCCCGAGGAATAAACATATTCATATGTGTCTTTAAAATATGAAAGTTGATGTCTGTGTGTGATACGTCCATTTTGCATCACTATTTTATATCATAATTTGCTGTTATTCATTGATATATTTCATATTTGGAGATGATACTTATGTTATTTCATCTATTTTGCATGTTTCATGATTATTTGGGGATCGCGCACCGGAGCCGGGATTCTCGCCGGAAAAAGCACCGTCGAATGCAATATTTCGGAAGATCAACAGCTGACGGAAATTATATGAAAAATCCTATTTTTCCGGATGACGAAGGGAGCCGAAGGGGGAGCCGAGGGGACCCGAGGTGGGCCCACCTCATAGGCCGGCGCGGCCCAAGGCCCGGTCGCGCCGCCTCGTGAGGAGGGGGCCCACAGCCCCCTCTCGCCTCCTTTTCTTCGCGTATGTCTTCGTCCCGAAAACCTAAGCCCCGCAGGATAGTCGCGAAGAGTCGCAGCCGCCTCGCGGGGCGGAGAACACCAGAGAGAAAAGAGCTCTCCGGCAGGCTGAAATCTGCCGGGGAAATTCCTCCCGGAGGGGGAAATCGACGCCATCGTCACCGTCATCGAGCTGGACATCATCTCCATCATCATCACCATCATCATCATCATCATCACCGCCATCTCCACCGCTGCACCTCATCACCGCTGTAACAATTTGGGTTTGATCTTGATTGTTTGATAGGGGAAACTCTCCCGTGTTGATTTCTACTTGTTATTGATGCTATTGAGTGAAACTATTGAACCAAGGTTTATGTTCAGATTGTTATTCATCATCATATCACCTCTGATCATGTTCCATATGATGTCTCGTGAGTAGTTCGTTTAGTTCTTGAGGACATGGGTGAAGTCTAAATGTTAGTAGTGAATTATGTTGGTTAGTATTCAATGTTATGATATTTAAGTTGTGGTGTTATTCTTCTAGTGGTGTCGTGTGAACGTCGACTACATGACACTTCACCATTTATGGGCCTAGGGGAGTGCATCTTGTATTCGTTTGCCAATTGCGGGGTTGCCGGAGTGACAGAAACCTAAACCCCCGTTGGTATATCGGTGCAGGAGGGATAGCAGGATCTCAGAGTTTAAGGTCGTGGTTAGATTTATCTTAATTACTTTCTTGTAGTTGCGGATGCTTGCAAGGGGTATAATCACAAGTATGTATTAGTCCTAGGAAGGGCGGTACATTAGCATAGGTTCACCCACACAACACTTATCAAAACAATGAAGATTAATCAGCTATATGAAGCGAAAGCACTAGACTAAATTCCCGTGTGTCCTCAAGAACGTTTGGTCATTATAAGTAAACAAACCGGCTTGTCCTTTGTGCTAAAAAGGATTGGGCCACTCGCTGCAATTATTTCTCTCGCACTTTACTTACTTGTACTTATTTCATCCGCTATATCAAAACCCCCGAATACTTGTCTCGTGAGCATTTACGATGAATCCTTCATCGAAACCGCTTGTCAACACCTTCTGCTCCTCGTTGGGTTCGACACTCTTATTTATCGAAAGTACTACGATACACCCCCTATACTTGTGGGTCATCAAGACTATTTTCTGGCGCCGTTGCCGAGGAGTGAAGCGCTATTGGTAAGTGGAATTGGTAAGGGAAACTTTTTACCGTACGTGTTGTTTTTATTTCTCGCTCGTTGCTATAAATCATTATGGAGAGGTCTTCTCTTGAATTCCTCTTTGGGAAATCTACTACTACCGCAAGGGTAGTGGATGAGGCGCCAGGTGAGAGCGAGGTTCCATACAAAATACCTATGAAAATTATTGAACGTGTTGTGGATAACCGCTATGAAGGGGATGGAACCGTCCATCCCGGTGATCATTTACTCGTTTTTACATGAATTATGCGGGTTATTCAAATGTGCAGGTATTGCTATGGATGAAGTGAGGAAGAAACTATTCTCTATATCGCTGTCTGGTAAAGCAGCACACTGGTATAAATTGCTGAAGAATAGGGATTCTCTTAATTGGGAGGACATTGTGCCTTTATTTTATTCCAAATTCTATCCTCCAAGTGAAATTCACAAAGATCGGAACCGCATATATAATTTCTGGCCTCATGATGGAGAAAGTATTGCCCAAGCTTGGGGGAGATTGAAGTCTTTAATGCTCAAATGCCCCATTCATGAGCTTCCTGGTAATATTATTATTGATAATTTCTATGCAAGATTGTCTTTTCAAGATAAGACTTTGCTGGATACTTCTTGTTCTGGATCATTTACACGCAATAAAGAAGAGTTTAAAAGAGACCTTCTTGATCGGATCCAGGAGAATACCGAAGGATGGGAGAACGACAAAGATAGAGAGTCAGGTATAAACTTTGATTATAAATGCATTGAAGTTTTTATGGATACCGATAAATTTCGTAATATTAGTGCTACTTATGGTCTTGATTCTCAAGTCGTTGTAAATCTTTATAAAGCTTTTGCCTCTCACTTTGAATTGCCTAGGAAGAATTTTGATAAGTATCATGAACCATATAAAGATAAAATTGATCCATCTATAAATAAATGTGCTATAATTGAAACTCGTTGATCATATTCTTCCCGAAGCTTATATTGAAAAAACTCCTTTCCCTCGCTAAAATGAAGGAGTACTCGTTATATCTAGTGCGGTTAATAAAAGTGCAAAGAAACCTATAGAACCCGAAGAACAAATTAAGGTTGAACCTCGCCGTTGCAATAGTTAAAGATCTTGTGACCGAAAATGTAGAAGATGGTCATATTATTTTCTCGTGAAGATGCTTCTAATATTGTTTCGCATCCTAATAAGTCTAGGAAAGCTAGTGTTCCTATGCTCTCTCGTTAGAATTGGTGATCATTGTTATTATGGTTTATGTGACATTGGTGCAAGTATTAGCGCCATCCCTTATGAGCTTTATACGGAGATCATGCATGAAATTGGTTCTTGTGAACTTGAAGATATTGATGTGGTTATTCGGCTAGCTAATAGAGAAACTATCTCTCCTATTGGTATTATTCGAGATGTGGAAGTTCTATGTGGTAAGATTAAATATCCTGCCGACTTTTTAGTACTTGGTTCTGCTGCTAGTAAGTATTGTCCTATTATTTTTGGTAGACCTTTCCTAAATACTTGTGGAGCTGTTATAGATTGCAAGAAGGAAAAGATTATGACTAAATTTGCTGGTGAATCTTATGAGTTTAATTTCTCTAAATTTGCCAAAACTCCTTATAAAGCTGATTTGCCTAATAATGATTTTAGAGTTGAACAGTGTGCGTCTATTGCTCTTGCTCCTAATAATCCTTTGCAGCAATATTTGGAGAATAGTGAGAGTGAAGTCTTTAGGGAAGAAAGAAATGAGCTTGATGAAATCTTCCTTCGTCAACCTATTCTTAAACATAACTTGCCAGTTGAAGATCTAGGTACAACACCACCACCAAAGGAAGATCCTGTTTTTGATTTAAAACCATTGCCTGATAATCTTAAGTATGCTCATATTGATGATAAGAAAATATATCCTGTTATTATTAGTTCTAAGCTTTCAGATATTGAGGAAGAAAGGTTATTGGAAATATTGAAGAAACACCGAGGAGCTATTGGCTATACTCTTGATGACTTGAAGGGGATTTCTCCCTCTATTTGCCAACATGCTATCAATATGGAAGATGATGCAAAGCTCGTTGTTGAACATCAACGTCGTCTAATTCCGAAGATGAAGGATGTGGTAAGGAATGAGGTATTAAAACTTCTTGAAGCTGGTATTATATATCCTATTGCTGATAGTAGATGGGTTAGTCCTGTGCATTGTGTTCCTAAGAAAGGAGGAATGACTCGTTGTGCCTAATGATAATGATGAGCTCATCCCTCAAAGAGTAGTTGTAGGGTATAGAATGTGCATTGATTATCGAAAAGTTCAATAAGGTTACTAAGAAAGATCATTACCCTTTACCATTTATTGATCAAATGTTAGAAAGGTTGTCTAAAAATACTCATTTTTGCTTTCTTGATGGTTATTCTGGGTTTTCACAAATTGTCGTTAAAACTAAAGATCAAGAGAAAACCACTTTCACTTGTCCCTATGGAACTTATGCTTATAGGCGTATGCCTTTTGGTTTATGTAATGCTCCCGCTACTTTTCAAAGATGCATGTCTCGCTATTTTTCATGGCTTTTGTGAGAGTATTGTAGAGGTATTCATGGATGATTTTTCTGTCTATGGGAATTCTTTTGATAATTGCTTGCGAAACCTTGATAAAGTATTGCAGAGATGTGAAGAAACTAATCTTGTTCTTAATTGGGAGAAGTGCCACTTTATGGTTAATGAAGGAATTGTATTGGGACATAAAATTTCCGAGAGAGGTATTGAAGTTGATAGAGCTAAAGTTGAAGCAATTGAGAAGATGCCCTATCCTAGGGATGTTAAAGGTATTCGTAGTGTTCTTGGTCATGTTGGGTTTTATAGGAGATTTATTAAAGATTTCTCTAAGATTTCAAAGCCTCTTACTAATCTTCTTCAAAAAGATGTACCTTTTGTTTTTGATGATGATTGTAAGGAAGCTTTTGAAACTCTAAAGAAAGCCTTAACAACTGCTCCTGTAGTTGAACCTCCTGATTGAAATTTGCCTTTTGAAATTATGTGTGATGCTAGTGATTTTTCTGTAGGCGCTGTTCTTGGACAGCGAGTAGATAAGAAATTGAATGTTATTCATTATGCTAGCAAAACTCTTGATGCTGCTCAAAGAAATTATGCTACAACCGAAAAAGAATTATTAGCTGTAGTCTTTGCTTGTGATAAGTTTAGATCCTATATTGTTGATTCAAAAGTTACAATTCATACCGATCATGCCGCAATTAGATACCTTATGACAAAGAAAGATGCTAAGCCAAGGCTTATTAGATGGGTACTTCTTTTGCAAGAATTTGATCTGCATATTATAGATAGGAAAGGTGCCGATAATCCTGTTGCCGATAATTTGTCTAGATTGGAAAATATTACTTATGATCCTGTTCCCGTTAATGATAGTTTTCCAAATGAACAATTGGCTGTAATAAAGGTGAGCTCGCGAGATAGTCCTTGGTACGCCGATTATGCTAACTTTATTGTATCCAAGTACTTGCCTCCAACCTTTTCAACTCAAAGAAAGGAGGAAATTCTTTTATGACTTGAGGCATTATTTTTGGGATGACCCACACTTATATAAAGAAGGAGTGGATGGTATTCTGCGAAGATGTGTTCCTGAATATGAACAACATGAGATATTGAGTAAATGTCATGGTAGTGTTTATGGAGGACATCACGCCGGAGATAGGACCGCGCAAAAGGTTCTACAATCAGGTTTTTATTGGCCAACTCTCTTCAAAGATGCAAGGAAGTTTATTTTATCTTGTGATGAATGTCAAAGGGTTGGTAATATCTCCATACGCAATGAAATGCCTATGAATTATACTCTTGTTATTGAACCATTCGATTGTTGGGGATTTGACTTCATGGGTCCTTTCCCTTCTTCGAAGGTAACACTCATATACTTGTCGCCGTTGATTATGTTACTAAATGGGTGGAAGCCATACCTACAAAAAGTGCTCGATGGTGAGACCTCTTTAAGAATGCTTTTAGATATTATTTTTCCTAGATTTGGAGTTCCTAGATATATTATGACCGATGGAGGTTCTCATTTTATTCATGGTGGTTTTAGAAAAACTCTTGCTAAATATGGTATTAATCATAGAATTGCTTCTGCTTATCATCCTCAAACTAGTGGGCAAGTAGAATTATCAAATAGAGAGATTAAATCTATCTTGCAAAAGACTCGTTAATAAATCTAGAAAGAACTGGGCTATTAAATTGAAAGAAGCACTATGGGCTTATAGAACTCGCTTATAAAAATCCCATGGGTATGTCACCGTATAAAATGGTTTATGGGAAAGCTTGTCATTTACCTTTAGAACTAGAGCACAAAGCTTATTGGGCTGTGAGAGAACTAAATAAAGATCCTAAACTTGCCGGTAAGAAAAGATTGCTACAATTGAGTTCTCTAGATGAATGGAGAAGTGAAGCATATGAAAATGCTAAACTCTTTAAAGAGAAAGTTAAGAAATGGCATGATAGAAGAATTATCAAAAGAGAATTTAATGTTGGAGATAAAGTCCTATTGTATCGGTCTCGTCTCGGATTTTTTGCAGGGAAATTACTCTCAAAATGGGAAGGACCATATGTCATTGATGAGGTGTATCGATCGAGAGCAATTAAAATTAGCTCTCTCGCAAGGTAATGCCACACAAGTGGTGAATGGACAAAGACTCAAGCATTATATCTCGGGTGATTCTTATAATGAAGATGTTGATGTTATTCAAGTGGTAACTCCGGAAGCCTTCATCAAAGGCCAAGTTGACAGTCCCGCAGAGTCCGACTTTGAATAGGTAACAGCTTCGGTAAGAAAAAGTCCGCGTTTAACTTTCCGAACAATGTTTTTGCAACTTTTGGAAAATATGAAAAATTACGAGATCGAAACGGAGTGGAGGAGACGCACGAGGGCGTGCCCCCACAGGCCGGCGCGGCCCCGCCGGCCGCGCCGCCTGTGAGGAGGCCGCCTCGTCGCCCCTCTCCGACTCTGGTTCGACCTGGTACTTTCCGTTTGTCGAGAAATTTTTTGCTATATAATCCCCCGGACCCCTGGAGGTCCGTATATCGTTTTCTCGACGTGTTTTGTTTTGAGCTGTTTCTGCCAGGATCCGTTGTTGATCTAGAAGCACCATGGCCTCCAACAACAAGGACAGGGAGCCTTTGGAGGAAGTGAAGGGGATGTCTTCAACAAAAAGGAAGCGGAAACCGCGGGGAGTGAGCCCATCTTGGTGGGATCGGTTACCACTGGACGTTCTTTTTCTCATAACCTGCAGGGACTTCTACCGCCTGCCCTTAACCTCGGCTCTTTCCCTGCTGTGGAGGAAGCACTGCGGGTTACTGATGAGTTTTGTGATCAATACCGTGCTCTGAGAAGAGAGGTGGAGATACTTCAGGAGGAGAACCACCGACTGCGCAGAATGATGGAGTATCACTCAATTTCCATCACAAGGCCACCACCGACATCTGTGGACAACAATGAATCTCTTCGAGTCTTAGTGCAGAATTGCCAAACTGAGAAGCTGAAGTTGAAGGAGATCTTTAAGAATCGCGGGAAGAATTCATCACCACCGCCGGAGGAGTAATTCATCATCGGTATTGGCATCCCCTTGGTTTGTTCCAAGCTTGGGGGAATGCCGCGGTATCACATCATCACTATCTTTTACCTTTTTACTTTCAAGTAGTGTCATATCATGAGTAGGGAAGTTATCATATAAGATGTGTTGCGGTATGGAAGTATCTCTCTTTAGTTGGTTATCTATGTATCCCTTGGTGTGAGTTATCGTTATGGAATATTAATGAGAAGTCTTATCATTTACATTGCACATCTTATTTTAGTTTGCAATCTCTATTATATGATTGATCTTGTTGTTAGTATTGGTATCACTTTGGGAGCATTGAGTAAATCTATTTGGTTTTGGCAAACTTAGCATTGGTCAATAGCAACAACACTTTGAGTTTTAAGTAGAGAAGAGGAAATACATGTAGATATGTTATTATCTTTCTTGTTAGTTCCTAGCTTAGTATTCTGAAGTTAAAATTGTTTGTGCTTACAAGTAAGATGCATGATTGTTTCTATCACATGTAGATTTGTTTGTTTCCCTCAACTCTTATGCTTGCTAATTAACCTTGCTAGCCAAAGACTTGTACCGAGAAGGAATACTTCTCGTGCATCCAAACCCTTAAACCAAGCCTATGCCATCAGTGTCCACCATAACTACCTACTATGTGGTATTTCCCTACCACTCCAAGTAAATACTTCATGTGCTACCTTTAAATAATTCAAAATTTATTACTTCTTATTTGTGTCAATGTTTTATAGCTCATGAGGAAGTATGTGGTGTTTTATCTTTCAATCTTGTTGGGCAGCTTCCACTAATGGACTAGTGGCTTCATCCACTTATCCTATAATTTTGCAAAAAGAGCCGGCAACGGGGTTCCCAGCCTCCAATTAATCAACTTTCATTAATAATTCTCTTCACATGTTTTGCCCTGATTCATCAGTAAGCAACTTAATTTTGCAATAGACACTCCTCCATGGTATGAGATTGTTGGAAGGCACCCGAGGACTCGGTTAGCCATGGCTTGTGTAAGCAAAGGTTGGGGGAGTGTCATCCTTAAATAAACTAAAGTACATGTGTAAACAAAAGAGAAGAGGGATGATCTACCTTGCCGGTAGAGATAACGTCCTTCATGGGAGCCGCTCTTTGGAGGTCTGTTTGGCAAGGGGGTTAGAGTACCCGCTACCATTCGTTGACAACAACAAACACCTCTCAAAACTTTACTTTTATGCTCTCTATATGATTTCAAAACTTAAAAAGCTCTAGCACATGATTTAATCCTTTCTTCCCTCTGCGAAGGGCTTGTCTTTTACTTTATGTTGAGTCAAAACCTATTTCCCTCCATCTCAAGCAAGCATTTGAGTTGTTGTGATCAAACCATCTATATTGTGATCTATTTCATCATGTCTTTTATTCTTCCTTGTTTAGTACAAGTTTTATCTCAATGAATATGGCTTTGAAAGTTATTAATGATTATGAGGAGATTACGATGATTGAGTATGCAAGTTTACCATAAGCTTTAATATGAGAGCGCTGCTCAATAGATGAGTATAATCTGTTAACTGTTCTCTGACCAAGAACAAAGTTTGCCATCACCAATTATGATTCCTTATGCACCTTTATTTGTGATTACCTTCTACTAGTTTCAAGTTGAATTATATGAGGAAGTTGTTTACTAGAATGTCTTGTGTGAATGAATATGATGCTTCTTGTCCGTATTTTATTTATCGACTCTTCACTCCATAAACATGTGGTCTTGTTTACCGAGTTCAGCTTCGCTTGGGGACAAGCGAAGTCTAAGCTTGGGGGAGTTGATACGTCCATTTTGCATCACTATTTTATATCATAATTTGCTGTTATTCATTGATATATTTCATATTTGGAGATGATACTTATGTTATTTCATCTATTTTGCATGTTTCATGATTATTTGGGGATCGCGCACCGGAGCTAGGATTCTGCTGGAAAAAGCACCGTCAGAATGCAATATTTCGGAAGATCAACAGTTGATGGAAATTATATGAAAAATCCTATTTTTCCAGATGACGAAGGGAGCCAGAAGGGGGAGCCGAGGGGACCCGAGGTGGGCCCACCTCATAGGCCGGCGCGGCCCAAGGCCTGGCCGCGCCGCCCTGTGAGGAGGGGGCCCACAGCCCCCTCTCGCCTCCTTTTCTTCGCGTATGTCTTCGTCCCGAAAACCTAAGCCCCGCAGGATAGTCGCGAAGAGTCACAGCCCGCCTCTGCGGGGCGGAGAACACCAGAGAGAAAAGAGCTCTCCGGCAGGCTGAAATCTGCCGGGGAAATTCCCTCCCGGAGGGGGAAATCGACGCCATCGTCACCGTCATCGAGCTGGACATCATCTCCATCATCATCACCATCATCATCATCACCGCCATCTCCACCGCTGCACCTCGTCACCGCTGTAACAATTTGGGTTTGATCTTGATTGTTTGATAGGGGAAACTCTCCCGTGTTGATTTCTACTTGTTATTGATGCTATTGAGTGAAACTATTGAACCAAGGTTTATGTTCAGATTGTTATTCATCATCATATCACCTCTGATCATGTTCCATATGATGTCTCGTGAGTAGTTCGTTTAGTTCTTGAGGACATGGGTGAAGTCTAAATGTTAGTAGTGAATTATGTTGGTTAGTATTCAATGTTATGATATTTAAGTTGTGGTGTTATTCTTCTAGTGGTGTCGTGTGAACGTCGACTACATGACACTTCACCATTTATGGGCCTAGGGGAGTGCATCTTGTATTCGTTTGCCAATTGCGGGGTTGCCGGAGTGACGAAACCTAAACCCCCGTTAGTATATCGGTGCAGGGAGGGATAGCAGGATCTCGCAGTTTAAGGCTGTGGTTAGATTTATCTTAATTACTTTCTTGTAGTTGCGGATGCTTGCAAGGGGTATAATCACAAGTATGTATTAGTCCTAGGAAGGGCGGTACATTAGCATAGGTTCACCCACACAACACTTATCAAAACAATGAAGATTAATCGCTATATGAAGCGAAAGCACTAGACTAAATTCCCGTGTGTCCTCAAGAACGTTTGGTCATTATAAGTAAACAAACCGGCTTGTCCTTTGTGCTAAAAAGGATTGGGCCACTCGCTGCAATTATTTCTCTCGCACTTTACTTACTTGTACTTATTTCATCTCGCTATATCAAAACCCCCGAATACTTGTCTGTGAGAATTTACAGTGAATCCTTCATCGAAACTGCTTGTCAACACCTTCTGCTCCTCGTTGGGTTCGACACTCTTATTTATCGAAAGTACTACGATACACCCCCTATACTTGTGGGTCATCAGTGTGTCAGTCCAGTATTTTAAATGGTCAACCTTATGTTGAAACATATGTAAGTCAGTTGATAGTATCTTTGGTTGACCAACAAACCTCTTGCTAGCCTTTTAACCATTGAGCCACCACTTAGAATAAAAAAAAGATAATAAAAGAAATAATAAAAGGAAGAGAAGGAAAAAAAGAAAAAAAGAGAGAAGAAGAGAAGAAGGGTTATAACCCAATGGTCGGCTATTTTTATATTAAGGGGAATAAACCTTGCTACTCATAAGGTGAAAAGCTAAGAAGCAAACACCGGACCCATTTCTATTCCACTTTATGGTCAACTAAAGATACTAGCTACTTACTCATGTATGATTCTTCTAGGAGAGCTTGAAGGTTAAAATACTGGAGGGATACATCATCCTCCCATTATTTGGTTTGCAATGCAAGCATGATGAATGTTTAGTCAACAATTGAAGGAATCAAAAGTCTCAAAAACCTTGCTTATGATTCAATCAAATGCGATGTTAGAACTCTATTTGTTGCTACTATCAATTAATCCCATCCAAGTAGTGTTGCCATACATTATCTTTTTTACACCATGTATTGATAGCAGCACACCAACATAGTGTATCTTTATGAGCACTTTGCTATTTCATTAATTAAGTTATGTTTCGTACATTTGCCATGTTAAATTGTTATGCATGCATAGATCAAAGTTCTTGTCAAAGAATTTTAGAAGCATTGAAATAAACTCCAAAGTCCATGTTAGCTTTATCAGCTTTATGTTGGTGGACGAGCATAGATTAAGTTTGGGGATGTTGATGCATGTAAAATGCATACATGAACTTCGCACTTTATTGCAACATATTACCACATATTTAATGTTATTCCCATGTTTAATGATATTTTAGCAGATTTTTTAAACAATCCCCTCTCCTCCGGTTGTAATTACTTTTGGCAGAAAACGTCTCTTTAAGTATTTTTTGAATTCCCATGAGCTACGGGACTTGAAAAAGAATAAACTCAGGGGCCACGCTTCAAAAATTTTGAGACGAACAAGATAGGATGAAGAGGGACACCAGGAGGTCAACAGGGTGGGAAAGATGGCATGTGGCGCGCCCACCACCTTAGGGCGCGCCACCAGGGTCCGTTCCCACCTCGAGCGTCCGTTTCGCCTCAATCTTTCGTGAACCTACTTCTTTCGTCCTAAAAACCACTATATATACAACCTCCCGGGGTTTCGTTGAGGATACGGCGGCGGAGATCGGAGGGGGGAAACGCTGCCGGAATCGCCTCCGGTGGACTCCACCCCCCTCCGGTGTGGGCATCATCGGCATCTTCATCATATTCATCACCATCTATAGCACCACCATCTTTATCTACCCCTTGTAATCTATTTGCAAACATGATGTGTGAGGCAATATATTGTTTTCCCATGATCTATTGTCTCTCTGTGTTGATGTTTGAGTAGTGACTTTTCGTGGCAGTTGCGAGATAGTTTGTGATGGTTGCATATAAGTATTTGTCATCTTCTAGGATGATCTTTGATACGCGTACATCACGCGTCCGTTGGGAACCCCAAGAGGAAGGTGTGATGCGTACAGCGGCAAGTTTTCCCTCAGTAAGAAACCAAGGTTTATCGAACCAGTAGGATCCAAGAAGCACGTTGAAGTTTGATGGCGGCGGGATGTAGTGCGGCGCAACACCAGGGATTCCGGCGCCAACGTGGAACCTGCACAACACAACCAAAGTACTTTGCCCCAACGAAACGGTGAGGTTGTCAATCTCACCGGCTTGCTGTAACAAAGGATTAGATGTATAGTGTGGATGATGATTGTTTGCAGAAAACAGTAGAACAAGTATTGCAGTAGATTGTATTCGATGTAAAAGAATGGACCGTGGTCCACAGTTCACTAGAGGTGTCTCTCCCATAAGATAAATAGCATGTTGGGTGAACAAATTACAGTTGGGCAATTGACAAATAGAGAGGGCATGACCATGCACATACATGATATGATGAATATTGTGAGATTTAATTGGGCATTACGACAAAGTACATAGACCGCTATCCGGCATGCATCTATGCCTAAAAAGTCCACCTTCGAGGTTATCATCCGAACCCCTTCCGGTATTAAGTTGCAAACAACGGACAATTGCATTAAGTATGGTGCGTAATGTAATCAATAACTACATCCTTGGACATAGCATCAATGTTTTATCCCTAGTGGCAACGAGCACATCCACAACCTTAGAACTTTACATCACTTGTCCCAGATTTAATGGAGGCATGAACCCACTATCGAGCATAAATACTCCCTCTTGGAGTTAAGAGTAAAAACTTGGCCAGAGCCTCTACTAATAACGGAGAGCATGCAAGATCATAAACAACACATAGATAATAGATTGATAATCAACATAACATAGTATTGTCTATCCATCGGATCGCAACAAACACAACATATAGCATTACAGATAGATGATCTTGATCATGTTAGGTAGCTCACAAGATCCGACAATGAAGCACATGAGGAGAAGACGACTATCTAGCTACTGCTATGGACCCATAGTCCAGGGGTGAACTACTCACTCATCACTCCGGAGGCGACCATGGCGGTGAAGAGTCCTCCGGGAGATGATTCCCCTCTCCGGCGAGGGTGCCGGAGGCGATCTCCGAATCCCCCGAGATGGGATTGGCGGCGGCGGCGTCTGCGGAAGGTTTTCCGTATCGTGGCTCTCGGTACTGGGGGTTTCGCGACGAAGACTATATGTAGGCGGAAGGGCAGCCTCGGAGGGGTCACGGGGGCTCCACACAACAGGGCCACGCGGGCCCTATGCTGGCCGCGCCGCCCTAGTGTGGGGGCACCCCGTGGCCCCACTTCGTCTTCTCTTCTGTCTTCTGGAAGCTTCGTGGCAAAATAGGCCCCTGGGCGTTGATTTCGTCCAATTCCGAGAATATTTTCTTACTAGGATTTCTGAAACCAAAAACAGCAGAAAACGACAAGCGGCTCTTCGGCATCTCGTTAATAGGTTAGTGCCGGAAAATGCATAAATATGACATAAAGTATGCATAAAACATGTAGATATCATCAATAATGTGGCATGGAACATAAGAAATTATCGATACGTCGGAGACGTATCATCATCCCCAAGCTTAGTTCCTGCTCATCCCGAGCAGGTGAACGATAACAAAGATAATTTCCGGTGTGACATGCCATCATAACCTTGATCATACTATTGTAAGCATATGTAATGAATGCAGCGATCAAAACAATGGTAATGACATGAGTAAACAAATGAATCATAAAGCAAAGACTTTTCATGAATAGTACTTTCAAGACAAGCATCAATAAGTCTTGCATAAGAGTTAACTCATAAAGCAATAAATCAAAGTATAGGTATTGAAGCAACACAAAGGAAGATTAAGTTTCAGCGGTTGCTTTCAACTTATAACATGTATATCTCATGGATATTGTCAATGTAAAGTAATATAACAAGTGCAATATGCAAGTATGTAGGAATCAATGCACAGTTCACACAAGTGTTTGCTTCTTGAGGTGGAGAGAGATAGGTGAACCGACTCAACATAAAAGTAAAAGAAAGACCCTTCGCGAGAGGGAAGCATTGATTGCTATATTTGTGCTAGAGCTTTGGTTTTGAAAACAAGAAACAATTTTGTCAACGGTAGTAATAAAGCATATGTGTTATGTAAATTATATCTTACAAGTTGCAAGCCTCATGCTTAGTATACTAATAGTGCCCGCACCTTGTCCTAATTAGCTCGGATTACCGGGATTATTGCAATACACATGTTTTAACCAAGTGTCACAAAGGGGTACCTCAATGCCGCCTGTACAAAGGTCTAAGGAGAAAGTTCGCATTGGATTTCTCGCTTTTGATTATTCTCAACTTAGACATCCATACCGGGACAACATAGACAACGAGATAATGGACTCCTCTTTAATGCATAAGCATGTAGCAACAATTAATGTTCTCATATGAGATTGAGGATATATGTCCAAAACTGAAACTTCCACCATGATTCATGGCTTTAGTTAGCGGCCCAATGTTCTTCTCTAACATTATGCATGCTCTAACCATTAAATGAGTGGTAAATCTCCCTTACTTCGAGACAAGACGAACATGCATAGCAACTCACATGATATTCAACAAAGAGTAGTTGATGGCGTCCCCAGGAACATGGTTATCGCACAACAAGCAACTTGATAAGAGATAAAGTGCATAAGTACATATTCAATACCACAATAGTTTTTAAGCTATTTGTCCCATGAGCTATATATTGCAAAGGTAAAGAATGGAAATTTTAAAGGTAGCACTCAAGCAATTTACTTTGGAATGGCGGAGAAATACCATGTAGTAGATAGGTATGGTGGACACAAATGGCATAGTGGTTGGCTCAAGGATTTTGGATGCATGAGAAGTATTCCCTCTCGATACAAGGTTTAGGCTAGCAAGGTTATTTGAAACAAACACAAGGATGAACCGGTGCAGCAAAACTCACATAAAAGACACATTGTAAACATTATAAGACTCTACACCATCTTCCTTGTTGTTCAAACTCAATACTAGAAATTATCTAGACTTTAGAGAGACCAAATATGCAAACCAAATTTTAGCAAGATCTATGTATTTCTTTATTTATAGGTGCAAAGTATATGATGCAAGAGCTTAAACATGAGCACAACAATTGCCAAGTATCAAATTATTCAAGACATTTTAGAATTACTACATGTAGCATTTCCCGATTCCAACCATATAACAATTTAACGAAGAAGATTCAACTTTCGCCATGAATACTATGAGTAAAGCCTAAGGACATATTTGTCCATATGCAACAGCGGAGCGTGTCTCTCTCCCACACAATGAATGCTAGGATCCATTTTATTCAAACAAAAACAAACAGACGCTCCAAGCAAAGCACATAAGATGTGATGGAATAAAAATATAGTTTCAGGGGAGGAACCTGATAATGTTGTCGATGAAGAAGGGGATGTCTTGGGCATCCCCAAACTTAGACGCTTGAGTCTTCTTAAAATATGCAGGGGTGAGCCACCGGGGCATCCCCAAGCTTAGAGCTTTCACTCTCCTTGATCATATTGTATCATCCTCCTCTCTTGATCCTTGAAAACTTCCTCCACACCAAACTCGAAGCAACTCATTAGAGGGTTAGTGCATAATAAAAATTCACATGTTCAGAGGTGACACAATCATTCTTAACACTTCTGGACATTGCACAAAGCTAATTGGACATTAATGGAACAAAGAAATTCATCCATCATAGCAAAAGAGGCAATGCGAAATAAAAGGCAGAATCTGTCAAAACAGAACAGTCCGTAAAGATGGATTTTATTGAGGCACCAGACTTGCTCAAATGAAAATTCTCAAATTTAATGAAAGTTGCGTACATATCTGAGGATCACTCACGTAAATTGGCATAATTTTCTGAGCTACCTACAGAGAGGCAGGTCGAAATTCGTGACAGCAAAGAAATCCATTTCTCGCGCAGTAATCCAAATCTAGTATGAACCTTACTATCAACGACTTTACTAGGCACAACAATGCACAAAACTAAGATAAGGAGAGGTTGCTACAGTAGTAAACAACTTCCAAGACTCAAATATAAAATAAAAGTACTGTAGTTAAAACATGGGTTGTCTCCCATAAGCGCTTTTCTTTAACGCCTTTCAGCTAGGCGCAGAAAGTGTGTATCAAGTATTATCAAGAGATGATGCATCGACAGCGGGGTTTGGAGTTTTCTCAACCATGCATAGTATTTTGGATACATAAGTTTCAGCGGCTCCCTTTTCATTAGTCTTGGGCTTGCTACTCTCATCAAACAAATTTTCAGGAACAAGCCAAGCATAATTATCATCTAGAGCTTCATGCATTGCTAGGAGCTTACATGGTATTGGTGCTTTAATCTCCCCACCATCATTAACACTATTGGTGTACCTAATTCTATCCATATCCATTTTTTCAAGTGTTCTTTTAAAATCGGTGATCGTACCAAGCCTCTCATGCTTACTAAAAACTTTTCTAGCTTCTCTAGCTATATCCGCAAATTCTCGCACTAAGACTTTTAGAACAAAATCTCTCTTCTCTCCCCGCTCCATATCAGAAAGTGTAAGAAACATGTGTTGTATCATGGGGTTGAGACTAATAAATCTAGCTTCCATCATGCGTACCAAACAAACAGAGGCATCTTCATAAGTAGGGACAACTTTTGCAAGGGGTATATCTTTAAGATCTTCATGCATACTAACATGGGTGAAAAATTCTTCTATATTATCTCTTCCAATTATAGACCCTTGTCCCACAGGTATATCTTTTATAGTAAAATTAAAAGGAAACATGTTGAAATAAGTAAAGCAAATGCAAGTAACTAATTTTTGTGTGTTTTTGTTATAAAGTGCAAGACGGTAAATAAAGTAAAGCTAGCAACTAATTTTTTTGTGTTTTGATATAATGCAACAAACAAGAAAGTAAATAAAATAAAGCAAGACAAAAACAAAGTAAAGAGATTGGATTGTGGAGACTCCCCTTGCGGCGTGTCTTGATCTCCCGGCAACGGCGCCGGAAAAGGAGCTTGATACGCGTACGAGCACGCGTCCGTTGGGAACCCCAAGAGGAAGGTGTGATGCGTACGGCGGCAAGTTTTCCCTCGGTAAGAAACCAAGGTTTATCGAACCGGTAGGAGCCAAGAAGCACGTTGAAGGTTGATGGCGGCGGGATGTAGTGCGGCGCAACACCGGGGATTCGGCGCCAACGTGGAACCTGCACAACACAACCAAAGTACTTTGCCCCAACGAAACGGTGAGGTTGTCAATCTCACCGGCTTGCTGTAACAAAGGATTAGATGTATAGTGTGGATGATGATTGTTTGCGAGAAAACGAGTAGAACAAGTATTGCGATGAGATTGTATTCGATGTAAAAGAATGGACCGGGGTCCACAGTTCACTAGAGGTGTCTCTCCCATAAGATAAATAGCATGTTGGGTGAACAAATTACAGTTGGGCAATTGACAAATAGAGAGGGCATGACCATGCAAATACATGATATGATGAGTATTGTGAGATTTAATTGGGCATTACGACAAAGTACATAGACCGCTATCCAGCATGCATCTATGCCTAAAAAGTCCACCTTCAGGTTATCATCCGAACCCCTTCCAGTATTAAGTTGCAAACAACGAGACAATTGCATTAAGTATGGTGCGTAATGTAATCAATAACTACATCCTTGGACATAGCATCAATGTTTTATCCCTAGTGGCAACAGCACATCCACAACCTTAGAACTTTTACGTCACTCGTCCCAGATTTAATGGAGGCATGAACCCACTATCGAGCATAAATACTCCCTCTTGGAGTTAAGAGTAAAAACTTGGCCAGAGCCTCTACTAATAACGGAGAGCATGCAAGATCATAAACAACACATAGATAATAGATTGATAATCAACATAACATAGTGTCGTTGCCTAATCGACGGTACCTCGGAGGAGGGATCCTCACGAGGGGGAGAAGAAGTAGGGGCCATAGGGCGGAGTGCACACGGGATGTTAGGCAGCTCACAAGATCCGACAATGAAGCACATGAGGAGAAGACAACCATCTAGCTACCGCTATGGACCCATATTCCAGGGGTGAACTACTCACTCATCACTCCGGAGGCGACCATGGCGGTGAAGAGTCCTCGGGAGATGATTCCCCTCTCTCGGCAGAGTGCTGGAGGCGATCTCCGAATCCCCCGAGATGGGATTGGCGGCGGCGGCGTCTCAGTAAGGTTTTCCGTACCGTGGCTCTCGGTACTGGGGGTTTTGCGACAGAAGGCTTTAAGTAGGCGGAAGGGCAACGCGGGGCCACACGAGGGCCCCACACACCAGGGCCGCGCGGCCAAGGCCGGGCCGCGCCGCCTGTTGTGGCGCGCCTCGTGGCCCCACTTCCTTTCCCCTCGGTCTTCTGGAAGCTTCGTGCAAAAATAGGAACCTGGGCGTTGATTTCGTCCAATTCCGAGAATATTTCCTTTGTAGGATTTCTGAAACCAAAAACAGCAGAAAACAAGAATCGGCTCTTCGGCGTCTCGTTAATAGGTTAGTGCCGGAAAATGCATAAATACGACATATAATGTGTATAAAACATGTAGATATCATCAATAATGTGGCATCGAACATAAGAAATTATCGATACGTCGGAGACGTATCAGCATCCCCAAGCTTAGTTCCTGCTCGTCCCGAGCACGTAAACGATAACAAAGATAATTTACGGAGTGACATGCCATCATAACCTTGATCATACTATTGTAAGCATATGTAATGAATGCAGCGATCAAAACAATGGTAATGAAATGAGTAAACAAATGAATCATAAAGCAAAGACTCTTCATGAATAGTACTTTGAAGACAAGCATCAATAAGTCTTGCATAAGAGTTAACTCATAAAGCAATAAATCAAAGTAAAGGTATTGAAGCAACACAAAGGAAGATTAAGTTTCAGCGGTTGCTTTCAACTTATAACATGTATATCTCATGGATAATTGTCAACATAGAGTAATATAACAAGTGCAATATGCAAGTATGTAGGAATCAATGCACAGTTCACACAAGTGTTTGCTTCTTGAGGTGGAGAGAAATAGGTGAACTGACTCAACATAAAAGTAAAAGAAAGGTCCTTCAAAGAGGAAAGCATCGATTGCTATATTTGTGCTAGAGCTTTGGTTTTGAAAACAAGAAACAATTTTGTCAACGGTAGTAATAAAGCATATGTATCATGTAAATTATATCTTACAAGTTGCAAGCCTCATGCATAGTGTACTAATAGTGCCCGCACCTTGTCCTAATTAGCTCGGATTACCGGGATCATCGCAATACACATGTTTTAACCAAGTGTCACAAAGGGGTACCTCTATGCCGCCTGTACAAAGGTCTAAGGAGAAAGCTCGCATTTTGGATTTCTCGCTTTTGATTATTCTCAACTTAGACATCCATACCGGGACAACATAGACAACAGATAATGGACTCCTCTTTAATGCATAAGCATGTAACAACAATTAATGTTCTCATATGAGATTGAGGATATATGTCCAAAACCGAAACTTCCACCATGATTCATGGCTTTAGTTAGCGGCCCAATGTTCTTCTCTAACAATATGCATGCTCTAACCAATAAAGTGGTAAATCTCCCTTACTTCAGACAAGACGGACATGCATAGCAACTCACATGATATTCAACAAAGAGTAGTTGATGGCGTCCCCAGGAACATGGTTATCGTACAACAAGCAACTTAATAAGAGATAAAGTGCATAAGTACATATTCAATACCACAATAGTTTTTAAGCTATTTGTCCCATGAGCTATATATTGCAAAGGTAAAGAATGGAAATTTTAAAGGTAGCACTCAAGAAATTTACTTTGGAATGGCGGAGAAATACCATGTAGTAGGTAGGTATGGTGGACACAAATGGCATTGTGGTTGGCTCAAGGATTTTGGATGCATGAGAAGTATTCCCTCTCGATACAAGGTTTAGGCTAGCAAGGTTATTTGAAACAAACACAAGGATGAACCGGTGCAGCAAAACTCACATAAAAGACATATTGTAAACATTATAAGACTCTACACCGTCTTCCTTGTTGTTCAAACTCAATACTAGAAATTATCTAGACTTTAGAGAGACCAAATATGCAAACCAAATTTAGCAAGTTCTAGGTGTTTCTTCATTAATAAGTGCAAAGTATATGATGCAAGAGCTTAAACATGAGCACAACAATTGCCAAGTATCAAATTATTCAAGACATTTTAGAATTACTACATGTAGCATTTCCCAATTCCAACCATATAACAATTTAACGAAGAAGATTCAACCTTCGCCATGAATACTATGAGTAAAGCCTAAGGACATATTTGTCCATATGCAACAGCGGAGCGTGTCTCTCTCCCACACAATGAATGCTAGGATCCATTTTATTCAAACAAAACAAAAACAAAAACAAACCGACGCTCCAAGCAAAGCACATAAGATGTGATGGAATAAAAATATAGTTTCAGGGGAGGAACCTGATAATGTTGTCGATGAAGAAGGGGATGCCTTGGGCATCCCCAAGCTTAGACGCTTGAGTCTTCTTAAAATATGCAGGGGTGAACCACCGGGCATCCCCAAGCTTAGAGCTTTCACTCTCCTTGATCATATTGTATCATCCTCCTCTCTTGATCCTTGAAAACTTCCTCCACACCAAACTCGAAACAACTCATTAGAGGGTTAGTGCACAATAAAAATTAACATGTTCAGAGGTGACATAATCATTCTTAACACTTCTGGACATTGCATAAAGCTACTTGGACATTAATGGAACAAAGAAATTCATCCACCATAGCAAAAGAGGCAATGCGAAATAAAAGGCAGAATCTGTCAAAACGAACGATCCGTAAAGATGGATTTTATTGAGGCACCAGACTTGCTCAAATGAAAATGTCCAAACTGAATGAAAGTTGCGTACATATCTGAGAATCACGCACGTAAATTGGCATATTTTTCTGAGCTACCTATAGAGAGGCAGGTCGAAATTCGTGACAGCAAAGAAATGCTGTTGCTAGCGCAGTAATCCAAATCTAGTATGAACCTTACTATCAACGACTTTACTTGGCACAACAATGCACAAAACTAAGATAAGGAGAGGTTACTACAGTAGTAAACAACTTCCAAGACTCAAATATAAAATAAAATTACTGTAGTAAAAACATGGGTTGTCTCCCATAAGCGCTTTTCTTAAACGCCTTTCAGCTAGGCGCAGAAAGTGTATATCAAGTGTTGTCGAGAGATGAAGTATCAACATCATTACCGGGGGTGTTGGGAGTTTTCTCAACCATGCATAATATGCTGGATACATAAGTTTCAGCGGCTCCCTTTTCATTAGTCTTGGGCTTGCTACTCTCATCAAACAAATTTTCAGGAACAAGCCAAGCATAATTATCATCTAGAGCTTCATGCATCGCTAGGAGCTTACATGGTATTGGTGCTTTAATCTCCCCACCATCATTAACACTATTAGTGTACTTAATTCTATCCATATCCATTTTTTCAAGTGTTCTTTTAAAATCGGTGATCGTACCAAGCCTCTCATGCTTACTAAAAACTTTTCTAGCTTCTTTAGCTATATCCGCAAATTCTCGCACTAAGACTTTTAGAAAAAAATCTCTCTTCTCTCCCCGCTCCATATCAGAAAGTGTAAGGAACATGTGTTGTATCATGGGGTTGAGACTAATAAATCTAGCTTCCATCATGCGTACCAAACAAACAGAGGCATCTTCATAAGTAGGGACAGCTTTTGCAAGGGTATATCTTTAAGATCTTCATGCATACTAACATGGGTGAAAAATTCTTCTATATTATCTCTTCCAATTATAGACCCTTGTCCCATAGGTATATCTTTTACAGTAAAATTAAGAGGAAACATGTTGAAATAAGTAAAGCAAATGCAAGTAACTATTTTTTTTGTGTTTTTGATATAGAGTGCAAGACAGTAAATAAAGTAAAGCTAGCAACTAATTTTTTTTTGTGTTTTGATATAATGCAGCAAACAAGGAAGTAAATAAAATAAAGCAAGACAAAAACAAAGTAAAGAGATTGGATTGTGGAGACTCCCCTTGCAGCGTGCCTTGATCTCCCCGGCAACGGCGCCAGAAAATATGCTTGATACGCGTACAGCACGCGTCTGTTGGGAACCCCAAGAGGAAGGTGTGATGCGTACAGCGGCAAGTTTTCCCTCAGAAATAAACCAAGGTTTATCGAACCAGGAGGAGCCAAGAAGCACGTTGAAGGTTGATGGCGGCGAGATGTAGTGCGGCGCAACACCGGGGATTCCGGCGCCAACGTGGAACCTGCACAACACAACCAAAGTACTTTGCCCCAACGAAACGAGTGAGGTTGTCAATCTCACCGGCTTGTTTGTAACAAAGGATTAGATGTATAGTGTGGATGATGATTGTTTGCAAAGAACAGTAAAGAACAATAGCAACAGATTTGTATTTCAGATGTAAAGAATGGACCGGGGTCCACAGTTCACTAGAGGTGTCTCTCCCATAAGATAAATAGCATGTTGGGTGAACAAATTACAATCGGGCAATTGACAAATAAAGAGAGCATAACAATGCACATACATGATATGATGAGTATTGTGAGATTAATTGGGCATTACGACAAAGTACATAGACCGCTATCCAGCATGCATCTATGCCTAAAAAGTCCACCTTCAGGTTATCATCCGAACCCCTTCCAGTATTAAGTTGCAAAACAACAAACAATTGCATTAAGTATGGTGCGTAATGTAATCAATAACTACATCCTCGGACATAGCATCAATGTTTTATCCCAAGTGGCAACAGCACATCCACAACCTTAGAACTTTACATCACTTCGTCCCGGATTTAATGGAGGCATGAACCCAATGATCGAGCATAAATACTCCCTCTTGGAGTTAAGAGTAAAAACTTGGCCAGAGCCTCTACTAATAACGGAGAGCATGCAAGATCATAAACAACACATAGGTAATAGATTTATAATCAACATAACATAGTATTCTCTATCCATCGGATCCCGACAAACACAACATATAGAATTACAGATAGATGATCTTGATCATGTTAGGCAGCTCACAAGAACCGACAATGAAGCACATGAGGAGAAGACAACCATCTAGCTACTGCTATGGACCCATAGTCCAGGGGTGAACTACTCACTCATCACTCCGGAGGTGACCATGGCGGTGAAGAGTCCTCCGGGAGATGATTCCCCTCTCCGGCGAGGTGCCGGAGGCGATCTCCGAATCCCCCGAGATGGGATTCGCGGCGGCGGCGTCTCGGTAAGGTTTTCCGTATCGTGGCTCTCGATGCGGGGGTTTCGCGACGAAGGCTTTAAGTAGGCGGAAGGGCAACGCGGGGGGCCACACGAGGGCCCCACACACCAGGGCCGCGCGGAAAAGGCCTGGGCCGCGCCGCCCTGTTGTGGCGGCGCCTCGTGGCCCCACTTCCTTTCCCCCTCGGTCTTCTGGAAGCTTCGTGCAAAAATAGGACCCTGGGCGTTGATTTCGTCCAATTCCGAGAATATTTCCTTTGTAGGATTTCTGAAACCAAAAACAGCGAGAAAATAGCAACCGGCTCTTCGGCATCTCGTTAATAGGTTAGTGCCGGAAAATGCATAAATACGACATATAATGTGTATAAAACATGTAGATATCATCAATAATGTGGCATGGAACATAAGAAATTATCGATACGTCGGAGACGTATCAGACACCTAGGTACTTTCCTAGTAGTTCCCATGGAGGATATGAGGGTGGAGAGGAATCCGGAAACAATCAGCGTTCCGTGACTCCTATAGAAAACTCCACAGGTTGGCGTTGGGGATCAGATACTGGAACCCATAGTGATTCAGTTAGATATAATCCTGAGATTTAATGAGGACGCCACAACCCAGAACCAGAATTATCCTTATAATGGGGAAGACGATGGAGGGTATCCGATACAAATCGAGTCGGATACGAATGTTGGAAATACCTATGGTGGAGTCACAGGGGAGTACACCCGATGGGTGGATTATGATGCACTGAATGACCAGTTCATGAACACAGATTTCTCCATGGGATCATCCTCTGATTCCGACTACCAGCTCGACGGGGAGACCTTATGTTCCGGGTTTTGTCGGGAGGACTACACGTTCGACCGGATGGAAGCCCGGAATGTACCGGGAGTGAAGCACGACTAGAGACTACCATGGGAGGCGAGACTACAATACATTAGTACCACATGTATTGTAGTATGTAATATTTTGTAGAAATTTGTACATATACTTCAATAAGTGAGTTTGCATACTCACAACGTCACTGAGTATTGTAATAAGACCACTTAAGTATGTATATACATGGTATATGTTTTGTATGATTTGGATTTGCTTCTTGATTTCCATTGCGTGACTAGTTCTGTGCACAAAGTTGAGCTCAGAAAACTTGCGCATGGAGTAACTATGAGTACCACTTTGTGTTGCAGAACTAGGGGGATATGTCGGGACCGGTAGGTGAGGAGAGTGAAGCACAGCGCATGGAGCGCGAAGCCAAGCAGAAGGAAGAGGCTGATGAAGCAGCCAGAAACCAGTTTCCACCACCACCACCACCACCCATGACGCAGCAGAACTTCCTCCAATACATGCAAATGTTGGAGGAGAGGCAACGTATAACGTTGGAGCAGCAGAACAAGTTCTTCCAGGAGCTGCTTCAACAGAATAAGGTGGAGAGACCTGACAATCAGGGAGTCACTCTGTCAGACTTCCAGAATACTAAGCCTATATCCTTCGCTTACGCGCCCGAGCCTATGGACGCGGAGGATTGGTTGATGGACACTGAGCGAAAGCTCAATACTGTTGGATGCAACGACCTGGAGAAGGTCAGATATGCAACACACTTGTTGTGTGGACCTGCCGCATCATGGTGGGACAATATAGTAGTCGTTTATCCGGCTGAGAAGGTATTCACACGGGAGGAGTTTAAGAGGAAGTTCAGGGAATCCAATGTCCCTGAAAGCATTGTGGAGTTGAAGCGTCGAGAATTTGAAAGTCTCGAGCAGAAGGATAAGGCCATCCTGACTTATGTCAAGGAGTTTTCGAAGTTGTCTCGGTATGCTGTTGAGGAGGTCAACACCGAGGACAAAAAGAAGAAGTGGTTCATGCGGGGATTGAATCCCCAGTTCAAGGTTCAGCTCAGAATGATGAGAGCGACGGAGTTCCAAGAGTTGGTGGATGCAGCCATCACTCTTGAAGATGATTTCAAACAGCTGCAGGAGGAGAAGAGGAAGAAGGCTAAATTTGAGCCCAAGAGGTATGTTAGCAACAAGCCCAATACCAGCTTGAGTTTCAAGCCGAGGTACAACAACAACAACAACAACAACAACAACAACAACAACAACCACAGGAGGAACCAAGGCTATCAGTCCGAAAACCAGATATTTTGCCGAAGTTGTGGGAAACAAGGACATATTTCCAAGGATTGCAAGAGGCCAAGGATAATCTGCTTTGGTTGTCGCGAGGAGGGACACATGATGAAGGATTGCCCTAAGAATAAGAATGGAGGAGGTCAGTCAGGAGGAGGAGGAAGCCGAGGAGGAAACACCGGAGGGAACTGGAAGAACAAGAAACCCTTCGGCAAGTTAAACTGCACCAGCTTGGAGGAGGTGGTTAACTCCGATCGAGCGCGGTGATAGGTACGCTCCAGATACTTACTCATCCTAGCGAAGTACTTTTTGATACTGGTGCAACTACATCATTCATTTCTCAACAATTCATCATCAAACATGGGATTAGTTGCACTAAGTTAGATACATCCATAACCATACTTTCCACGGGGGGAACAATAGTAGTAACCCATACCAAACAAGGACAAGTCATTATGATCAATAAATGCGCGTTTGACGCAGACCTGTTCATTTTACCAAGGAAGGACATTGATGTCATTATTGGTATGAACTGGTTAGAGGCTAATGGAGCATTGATCGATTGTGTGAACAAGACAGTGTCTCTGAAAAGCCCCGATGGAAGTAGAATGATCTACCAAGGAGACACGCATACACAGATTGAAGTAGAGCTACAATTGAATAGCATGAAGGAAGTGAAATTGGAGGATATACCTGTAGTAAATGAATTCCAGGATGTTTTTCCTAAGGAATTACCGGGAATGCCACCAGATAGGGAAATAGAATTTACTATCGACCTAATTCCAGGAACAGCTCCGATTGCTAAAGCACCATACAAGATGGGGCCTAAGGAGTTGAAAGAACTTAAAGAGCAATTGGATGACTTAGAACAGAAAGGATTCATACAGGAGAGTATCTCACCATGGGGATCACCTGTTATCTTCGTGGATAAAAGAGATGGAGGCAGAAGGATGTGCGGAGACTACAGGAATTTGAACAATGTTACTATCAAGAACAAGTACCCACTTCCTAGAATACAAGATCTATTTGATCAAGTTAGAGGCGCGGGAGTCTTTTCCAAAATTGATCTAAGGTCCGGTTATCATCAGATAAAGATCAAGAAGGAAGACGTTCCGAAAACAGCCTTTGTCTCAAGGTATGGACATCATGAATACCTTGTAGTGCCTTTTGGTTTAACCAATGCCCCAGCAATTTTCATGAATCTTATGAATAAGATCTTCATGCCCTATTTAGACAAGTTTGTCATTGTATTCATCGATGATATCTTGATATACTCCAAAGATAAAACTGAACATGCTGAACATCTAAGGTTAGTGCTGCAAACACGAAGAGAACATCAACTCTATGCCAAGTTCAGCAAGTGTGAATTTTGGCTAGATCAAGTAGAATTTCTTGGTCATGTTATTAGCAAAGATGGAATAGCTGTTAACCCGAGCAAGGTAGCAGCGAGTTTTAGATCGGGAAGCACCAAAGACTGTCAAAGAAATCCGAGGATTCCTAGGAATGGCAGGATACTACCGGAGGTTCATTGAAGGATTCTCCAAGATAGCAGGACCAATGACGATGCTGTTAAGAAAGAACACACCATTTATGTGGACTAAGGAGTGTGAGAAGAGTTTTCAAACTCTGAAGGAGAAACTCACCACAGCACCGGTGTTAGCAGTTCCGGAAGTTGGCAAGGATTACATCGTGTACTGTGACGCATCCAAACATGGATTGGGTTGCGTACTCATGCAGGATCGGAAGGTGATATCTTATGGATCGAGGCAACTCAGACCTCATGAAGTGAACTATCCAACACATGACTTAGAACTAGCAGAAGTTGTATTTGCACTTAAAACATGGAGACATTTTCTCTATGGAGCCAAGTGTGAGCTCTATACGGATCACAAGAGTCTCAAGTACTTTTTCACCCAGAAGGAACTCAATATGAGGCAGAAAAGATGGCTCGAACTAATCAAGGATTATGATTTGACCATCAACTATAATCCAGGAAAGGCCAATGTTGTAGCAGACGCCTTGAGTAGGAAGAGCACTGAAGGAGTGGAACAAGAGTTATCACCGGAGTTGAGGAAGGAAATAAGTCAAGCCCAAATACAACTTTGGGAGAAAGAAGCTCATGAAGGACTATCGGCTTTACAAGTGGCCGATGAGCTAAATGTTAACTTAAAGAATGAGATAATGATGGGTCAATTGGACGATCCATTCATCGTGGAGGAGATGAGAAGGATTGATGAAGGAAGACCATCAGAATTCCACCGAGGGGAATCAGGATCCCTATGGTTTCGGAAGAGGATTTGCGTTCCGGATATTGCTTGAGATCAAGGAAGTAATACTCCGGAAGCTCATCAAACACCATATTCCATACATCCGGGAAGTACAAAGATGTACATGGATCTTAAGGAGTTATTCGGTGGAATAACATGAAAAGGGAGATAGCACAATACATGGCGGAATGCCATACCCGCTAAAGAGTGAAGGTCTGGACATCAAAGTCCGGCAGGGAAGTTACAACCTTTACCAATCCCAGAATGGAAATGGGAGGAGATAGGAATGGATTTCATCACCGGACTACCCATGACCAATAAAAAGAAGGACATGATATGGGTAATCGTGGACCGGTTGACGAAAAGCGCACACTTCTTAGCGGTAAATCAGCAGGATAACGGAGAAAAACTCATCGATCTTTATATCAAAGAGATCATGAGTAAACATGGAGTGCCCAAGAAGATCGTGTCAGATCGAGGATCCGTGTTCACATCAGCATTTTGGAAGCAACTACATGAAGCTTTAGGATCCAAGTTAGACTATAGTACCGCCTATCATCCTCAGACAGGTGGACAAACCGAGAGAACTAATCAGATCCTAGAGGATATGCTTAGGGCTTGTGTCCTAGACTTCGGAGGATCATGGGAGGAGCACTTTCCACTAGCAGAGTTTTCATACAATAACAGCTATCAAAGTAGCATCAAGATGGCTCCATTCGAAGCTCTGTATGGACGGAAATGTAGATCACCGATATGCTGGTATGTGGCTGGATCAAGTAAGGAGTTCAATCCTGATTATGTCAAGGAGAAGCAACAAATCATTGACATTATAAGAGATAGGCTTAAGATAGCTCAAAGTCGACAGAAGAGTTATGCCGATCAGAAGAGAAGGACATGGGAGCCACAAGTTGGAGACATGGTATACCTTAAGGTAAGCCCGATGAAAGGTCTTCAGAGATTTGGAGTAAAGGGGAAGTTAAGCCCTAGGTACATCGGACCTTTCAAGATTTTGAGTCAGAACCGAGGGTTAGCCTTTGAATTGGAACTACCGGGAAGGTTAGCACAAGTTCACAATGTATTCCATGTGTCGCAACTCAGGAAATGCTTAAAGACCCTAGATGAGCCAGTATCGCATGATGAGCTCGAGTTACAACCAGATTTGACATACATCGAGAAGCCAGTAAAGATTCTCGAAGAGAACTGGAAACAACTCAGAAATCGAGCAATAAAATACTGCAAGATACAATGGAAGCATCACCCCGAGAGGGAAGCCACCTGGGAAAAAGAGGAAGACCTGAGGAAAACATACCCCGAACTCTTCAGGTATTACAAACACAACTTCGGGACGAAGTTTTCTTTAAGGGGGAAAGGCTGTAATGTCCCGGGTTTAGAGACGATCGAGGGGTAGATTTTAGAAAGGGATGTGCATTGCATCGTAAATTCCGGGGAAATTTCGCGCTTTTAAAACAAAACTGCATCGAAGGGGGACAAGTTTCTCTCTCGACACCTTACGGGGTTAGGGTTTCGAGAGTGTGACAAACTTGTTCTTATTCAACTAAATTAGGGTTTTGAGGAGAGAGAAGAGATATTGCATCACAAATTTAAGTTGCATGATTGAATTCAAACCAAAGTTGAATTTGAATTTCAAATTCAAACATTAAATAAATACCATAATTCAATTGTGAGGAAATTCATTAAGTAAATTATAAATAATACCCAATATGAATAATACAAATAATAAGTAAAGCTCATTAGAGAAAACCCTGAGCTTTATTGATAAATACACAAGATACATTGTCTTTACAATATTCACAATTGAAATATAACAATATTACAACACATTAGAAGAATTGGCAAAAACAGAAAAGAAAAAGAAAGAAAATTACAATTCAATGAACAATTCTAAACTACAAGCTAATCTCCAATGGATGCTTGAGTTTGATCTTCACTTCATCTTCATTGATCATCTCCAAGCTCCCTGCACACTAACACAACAAAGCAAGAGTTATGCCAAGTGGCAAAGCCACTTGGCAGGTTAGAAGAAAAATTGCAAATGAAGAGATATGCTCACAGCTCTGCCGAGCTGATCTGCTCAAAGCCAAGCACAAGCCAGATACCAAGTATCTGGTACACACACACAACCAAACTGCTCACAAGGCAGTGTGCATGCAGCACAACACACACACACAGTCGGTGAGTCACCAAGGGTGGCCAGGCCAAGCTGTCGACCAGGAGAGCAAAGGAAGGTTCATATAAAACCTTTTCCACCGCCAGAACCAGCAATCCATCGACAGGCTCACTGGTAAGTCACCAGAAATCAAGAACACAAAGAACAGGAAGAACAACACTGCTGTCCAACCTGCTCAAATCATCACAGCACCAAATCAAGCATCACATGCTTGCAAGAAGGAGTAGGGCAAGCATAAGATCAACACAGAAGCAATCCTCTACACCAACAAACCATCTAGGAGCTGGAGTGAGGTATAAACCAAATCAACCTGAGCAAAACCTTGGTTTGCTCATAAATAAGCATCTGCATATGTCACAGCAGCCAAAATGGGTAGAATACCCAGTTTGTATCATCATCTGGCTACTAAGCCATTTGGTGCAAGCAAACTAAAGATCAGCCAGAAGGAAATCACCAAGGGAACATTGGTATGTCAGTATGGTGACACTACCAGAGAAATCCAACATGGATTAATTCCTAACTAGCCATCCAAACTCACCTAGCACCATACAGCTAGTTATACCATCAGAATATAGACATATAGATGTCTATGTTGTTTTCAACATCAAAAGCTACTGTTAATCCAGTCATGGATCAAGCAGATAGCATGAGAGAGTCACAACAACAGCCACAGTAAAGGGGAGCCACCCTTGGACATCACAAAGGCTGTCAGGGCTACCTCAAACCCACAGAAACACTCACTAAGCCACTGCATCATAACCCAATAGGGTTCAGCATGAGCTAGGTGATGTCTACGGGTGCTTCTATTCTTGTAGACAATGTTGGGCCTCCAAGAGCAGAGGTTTGTAGAACAACAGCAAGTTTCCCTTAAGTTGATCACCCAAGGTTTATCGAACTCTGGGAGGAAGAGGTCAAAGATATCCCTCTCAAGCAACCCTGCAATCACGATACAAGAAGTCTCTTGTGTCCCCAACACACCTAATACACTTGTCAGATGTATAGGTGCACTAGTTCGGCGAAGAGATGGTGAAATACAAGTAGTATGGATGTATATGAGTGGTAATAACAATCTGAATAAAATATGGCAGCGAGTAAACATGCAACGGAACAGTAAACAAACGGAGTTTCGATGTTTGGAAACAAGGCCTAGGGATCATACTTTCACTAGTGGACACTCTCAACATTGATCACATAATAAAACCAGTCTACACTCTCTTGTTGGATGATGAACACCACTAATTGCGTAGGGATACAAGAGCATCTCAATGCCGGAGTTAACAAGCTCCACAACATTCGATATTCATATTTAAATAACCTTAGAGTGCATGATAGATCATTGCAATTACACCAAGTACTAACATAGCATGCACACTGTCACCATCACACTATGAAGGAGGAATAGATCACATCAATACTATCATAGCAATAATTAACTTCATAATCTACAAGAGATTACAATCATAACCTACGCCAAGTACTACACGATGCACACACTTGTCACCATTACACCGTGGAGGAGGAATAGACTACTTTAATAACATCACCGGAGTAACACATAGATGAATAGTGATACAAAACTCATATGAATCTCAATCATGTAAGGCAGCTCATGAGATCATTGTATTGAAGTACATAGGAGAGAGATTAACCACATAGCTACCGGTACAGCCCCGAGCCTCGATGGAGAACTACTCCCTCCTCATGGGAGACGAGCAGCGTTGATGAAGATGGCGGTGGTGTCGATGGAGGAGCCTTCCGGGGCCGATGGCGTGTATTTCACACGTTCGTTGGGCAACCCCAAGAGGAAGGTATGATGCGCACAGCAGCAAGTTTTCCCTCAGAAAGAAACCAAGGTTTATCGAACCAGGAGGAGCCAAGAAGCACGTTGAAGGTTGATGGCGGCGGGATGTAGTGCGGCGCAACACCAGGGATTCCGGCGCCAACGTGGAACCTGCACAACACAACCAAAGTACTTTGCCCCAACGAAACGGTGAGGTTGTCAATCTCACCGGCTTGCTGTAACAAAGGATTAACCGAATTGTGTGGAAGATGATTGTTTGCAGAGAAAACGAGTAAAAACAAGTATTGCGAGCAGATTTGTATTTCGAGTATTAAAGAATAGGACCGGGGTCCACAGGTTCACTAGAGGTGTCTCTCCCATAAGATAAAAGCATGTTGGGTGAACAAATTACGGTCGGGCAATTGACAAATAGAGAGGGCATAACAATGCACATACATGTCATGATAAGTATAGTGAGATTTAATTGGGCATTACGACAAAGTACATAGACCGCCATCCAAGCTGCATCTATGCCTAAAAAGTCCACCTTCAGGTTATCGTCCGAACCCCCTCCGAGTATTAAGTTGCTAACAACGGACAATTGCATTAAGTATGGTGCGTAATGTAATCAATAACTACATCCTCGGACATAGCATCAATGTTTTATCCCTAGTGGCAACGAGCACAACACAACCTTAGAACTTTACGTCACTTGTCCCGGTGTCAATGCGGGCATGAACCCACTATCGAGCATAAATACTCCCTCTTGGAGTTACTAGCATCAACTTGGCCAGAGCCTCTACTAATAATGGAGAGCATGCAAGATCATAAACAACACATATGCAATAACTTGATAATTAACATAACATGGTATTCTCTATCCATCGGATCCCGACAAACACAACAAAGAGTATTACAGATAGATGATCTTGATCATGTTAGGCAGCTCACAAGATCCAACAATGAAGCACAATGAGGAGGCGACCATGGCGGTGTACTACTATGGACCCATAGTCCAGGGGTGAACTACTCACTCATCACTCCGGAGGCGACCATGGCGGTGTAGAGTCCTCCGGGAGATGAATCCCCTCTCCGGCAGGGTGCCGGAGGAGATCTCCAGAATCCCCCGAGATGGGATTGGCGGCGGCGGCGTCTCGGGAAGGTTTTCCGTATCGTGGTCTTTCGCATCGGGGGTTTCGCGACGGAGGCTTTAAGTAGGCGGAAGGGCAGAGTCGGGGGCTGACGAGGGCCCACACCACGGGGCGGCGCGGGCCCCCCCCTTGGCCGCGCCGCCATGTGGTTTGGCCACCTCGTGGCCCCACTTCGTATGCTCTTCGGTCTTCTGGAAGGTTCGTGGCGAAATAGGCCCCAGGGTCTTTGTTTCGTCCAATTCCGAGAATATTTCGTTACTAGGATTTCTGAAACCAAAAACAGCGAGAAAACAGAAGCGGCACTTCGGCATCTTGTTAATAGGTTAGTTCCGGAAAATGCACGAATATGACATAAAGTGTGCATAAAACATGTAGGTATCATCAATAATATGGCATAGAACATAAGAAATTATCGATACGTCGGAGACGTATCAAGCATCCCCAAGCTTAGTTATGCTCGTCCCGAGCGAGGTAAAACGATAACAAAGATAATTTTTGGAGTGATATGCCATCATAAACTTGATCATACTATTTGTAAACATATGTAGTGAATGCAGCGATCAAAACAATGGTAATGACATGAGTAAACAAGTGAATCATAAAGCAAAGACTTTTCATGAATAGTACTTCAAGACAAGTATTAATAAGTCTTGCATAAGAGTTAACTCATAAAGCAATAAATCAAAGCAAAGGCATTGAAGCAACACAAAGGAAGATTAAGTTTCAGCGGTTGCTTTCAACTTGTAACATGTATATCTCATGGATAATTGTCAACATAGAGTAATATAACAAGTGCAATATGCAAATATGTAGGAATCAATGCACTGTTCACACAAGTGTTTGCTTCTTGAGGTGGAGAGAGATAGGTGAACTGACTCAACATAAAAGTAAAAGAATGGTCCTTCAAAGAGGAAAGCATCGATTGCTATATTTGTGCTAGAGCTTTTATTTTGAAAACATGAAACAATTTTGTCAACGGTAGTAATAAAGCATATGAGTTAGGAAAGTTATATCTTACAAGTTGCAAGCCTCATGCATAGTATACTAATAGTGCCCGCACCTTGTCCTAATTAGCTTGGACTACCGGATCTTTGCAATGCACATGTTTTAACCAAGTGTCACAATGGGGTACCTCCATGCCGCCTGTACAAAGGTCTAAGGAGAAAGCTCGCATTTTGGATTTCTCGCGTTTGATTATTCTCAACTTAGACATCCATACCGGGACAACATGGACAACGAGATAATGGACTCCTCTTTAATGCATAAGCATGTGGCAACAATTATTATTCTCATATGAGATTGAGGATATATGTCCAAAACTGAAACTTCCACCATGATTCATGGCTTTAGTTAGCGGCCCAATGTTCTTCTCTAACAATATGCATGCTCCAACCATAAAGGTGGTAGATCTCTCTTACTTCGGACAAGACGGACATGCATAGCAACTCACATGATATTCAACAAAGAATAGTTGATGGCGTCCCCGAAACATGGTTATCGCACAACAAGCAACTTAATAAGAGATAAAGTGCATAAGTACATATTCAATACCACAATAGTTTTTAAGCTATTTGTCCCATGAGCTATATATTGCAAAGGTGAATGATGGAATTTTAAAGGTAGCACTCAAGCAATTTACTTTGGAATGGCGGATAAATACCATGTAGTAGGTAGGTATGGTGGACACAAATGGCATAGTGGTTGGCTCAAGTATTTTGGATGCATGAGAAGTATTCCCTCTCGATACAAGGTTTAGGCTAGCAAGGTTATTTGAAACAAACACAAGGATGAACGGTACAGCAAAACTCACATAAAAGACATATTGTAAACATTATAAGACTCCATACCGTCTTCCTTGTTGTTCAAAACTCAATACTAGATGTTATCTAGACTCTAGAGAAACCAAATATGCAAACCAAATTAGCAAGCTCTAAGTATTTCTTCATTAATGGGTGCAAAGTATATGATGCAAGAGCTTACACATGAGCACAACAATTGCCAAGTATCAAATTATCCAAGACATTTTAGAGTTACTACATGTAGCATTTTCCAATTCCAACCATATAACAATTTAACGAAGAAGAAACTTCGCCATGAATACTATGAGTAGAGCCTAAGGACATACTTGTCCATATGCTACAGCGGAGCGTGTCTCTCTCCCATAAGGTGAATGTTAGGATCCATTTTATTCAAACAAAACAAAAAAACAAAAACAAACCGACGCTCCAAGCAAAGTACATAAGATGTGACGGAATAAAAATATAGTTTTAGGGGAGGAACCTGATAATGTTGTCGATGAAGAAGGGGATGCCTTGGGCATCCCCAAGCTTAGACGCTTGAGTCTTCTTAGAATATGCAGGGGTGAACCACCGGGGCATCCCCAAGCTTAGAGCTTTCACTTTCCTTGATCATATTGCATCATACTCCTCTCTTGATCCTTGAAAACTTCCTCCACACCAAACTCGAAACAACTCATTAGAGGGTTAGTGCACAATAAAAATTAACATGTTCAGAGGTGACACAATCATTCTTAACACTTCTGGACATTGCATAAAGCTACTGGACATTAATGGATCAAAGAAATTCATCCAACATAGCAAAAGAGGCAATGCGAAATAAAAGGCAGAATCTGTCAAAACAGAACAGTCCGTAAAGATGGATTTTATTAGGCCACTAGACTTGCTCAAATGAAAATGCTCAAATTGAATGAAAGTTGCGTACATATCTGAGGATCATGCACGTAAATTGGCTTAATTTTTTGAGCTACCTACAGGGAGGTAGACCCAGATTCGTGACAGCAAAGAAATCTGGAACTGCGCAGTAATCCAAATCTAGTACTTACTTTACTATCAAAGACTTTACTTGGCACAACAGAACACAAAACTAAGATAAGGAGAGGTTGCTACAGTAGTAAACAACTTCCAAGACACAAATATAAAACAAAGTACTGTAGCAAAATAACACATGGGTTATCTCCCAAGAAGTTCTTTCTTTATAGCCATTAAGATGGGCTCATCAGTTTTAATGATGCACTCGCAAGAAATAGTATTTGAAGCAAAAGAGGGCATCAAGAGGCAAATTCAAAACACATTTAAGTCTAACATGCTTCCTATGCATAGGAATCTTGTAAATAAACAAGTTCATGAAGAGCAAAGTAACAAGCATAGGAAGATAAAACAAGTGTAGCATCAAAAATTTCAGCACATAGAGAGGCATTTTAGTAACATGAAAATTTCTACAACCATATTTTCCTCTCTCATAATAATATTCAGTAGCATCATGAGCAAACTCAACAATATAACTATCACATAAAGCATTCTTATCATGAGTCTCATGCATAAAATTAGTACTACTCCCAACATAAGCATAGTTATTCTTATTAATTGTAGTAGGAGCAAATTCAACAAAGTAGCTATCATTATTATTCTCATCATCAAATATAGGAGGCAAAGTATCATCAAAGAAAATTTTCTCCTCAATGCTTGGGGGACTAAAAAGATCATGAAAACCAGCTTCCCCAAGCTTAGAACTTTCTATATTATTATCAACAATGGTGTTCAAAGCGTTCATACTAATATTACTACCAGCATGCAAATAAGATTTCATAGGTTTTTTAATTTTCGCATCAAACAATCCATGTTTTAAATCAGGAAATAGAATAAGAAGCTCATTGTTGTCCATTATGCCAAACTAGTGTAAACAAGAAACAAAACGATGCAATTGCAGGATCTAAAGGAAATAGCTTCGAGCACTCACACAATGGCGCCAGAAGAGTACTTTACCTGGGACCGGAGTATGAGAGCCTTTTTACCTTTCCTCCCCGGCAACGGCGCCGGAAAAGTGCTTGATGTCTACGGGAGCTTCTATTCTTGTAGACGGTGTTGGGCCTCCAAGAGCGAGAGGTTTGTAGAACAGCGGCAAGTTTCCCTTAAGTGGATTACCCAAGGTTTATCGAACTCGGGGAGGAAGAGGTCAAAGATATCCCTCTCATGCAACCCCGCAACCACAAAGCAAGAAGTCTCTTGTGTCCCCAACACACCTAATAGGTGCACTAGTTCGGCGAAGAGATAGTGAAATACGGGTGGTATGAATAAGTAGTAGCAACGTCACCGGAAAAGTGCTTTGCCCGGGACGATAAACAAGCGGTAGTAACGCAGCAGTAGTAACGCAGCGATAGTAACGCGATAGAAACGAGTAAACAAGCAGCGATAGCGATATTTAGGAACAAGGCCTAGGGATTAGACTTTCACTAGCGGACACTCTCAACATTGATCACATAACGGAATAGATAAATGCATACTCTACACTCTCTTGTTGGATGATGAACACATTGCGTAGGATTACACGAACCCTCAATGCCGGAGTTAACAAGCTCCACAATTCAATGTTCATATTTAAATAACCTTAGAGTGCAAGAAAGATCAACACGACTAAACCAAGTACTAACATAGCATGCACACTGTCACCTTCACGCCACGTAGGAGGAATAGATCATATCAAAACAATCATAATGATAATTAACTCCACAATCTACAAGAGATCATGATCATAGCATATGCCAAGTACTAACACGGATGCACACACTCGTCACCATTACACCGTGCGGGAGGAATAAACTACTTTAATAACATCACTAGAGTAGCACATAGATAAATTGTGATACAAAACACATTGCAATCATAAAGAGATATAAATAAGCACTTCACTACGCCATTCATAACGGTGAGTAAGTATTCGTGAAATATAGCCTAAGAGACCCACACGGTGCACACACTTGTCACCTTTACACACGTGGGACAAGGAGTCTCCGGAGATCACATAAGTAAAACTCACTTGACTAGCATAGTGACATCTAGATTACAAGCATCATCATATGAATCTCAATCATGTAAGGCAGCTCATGAGATTATTGTATTGAAGCACATAGGAGAGAGATTAACCACATAGCTACCGGTACGAGCCCGAGCCTCGATGGAGAACTACTCCCTCCTCATGGGAGCAACGAGCGGTGATGAAGATGGTGGTGGAGATGGCAGCGGTGTCGATGGAGAAGCCTTCGGGGCACTTCCCCGCTCCGGCGAGGTGCCGGAGCGAGAGACTCTTGTCCCCGGATCTTGGCTTCGCGATGGCGGCGGCTCGGAAGGTTTTCCGTATCGTGGTTCTTCGTATCGGGGTTTTCGCAACGGAGGCTTTAAATAGGCGGAAGGGCAGCCTCGGAGGGGGCACGGGGGGCCCACACCATAGGGCGGCGTGGCCCCCCTCGGCCGCGCCGGGGTGTGGTGTGGGGCCCCCGGGGCTTCCTCCGGCGGCTCTCGGGTGTTCCGGAAGGCTCGGGAAAAATAGGGACCCGGGTCTTGATTTCGTCCAATTCGAGAATATTTCTTTACTAGGATTTCGGAACCAAAAACAGCAGAAAACGGGAACTGGCTCTTCGGCATCTTGTTAATAGGTTAGTTCCAGAAAATGCACGAATATGACATAAAGTGTGCATAAAACATGTAGGTATCATCAATAATATGGCATGGAACATAAGAAATTATCGATACGTCGGAGAAGTATCAATGCATGCTGGATAGCGGTCTATGTACTTTGTCGTAATGCCCAATTAAATCTCAAAATACTCATCATATCATGTATGTGCATTGTCATGCTCTCTTTATTTGTCAATTGCCCGACTGTAATTTGTTCACCCAACATGCTATTTATCTTATGGGAGAGACACCTCTAGTGAACTGTGGACCCCGGTCCATTCTTTACATCCGAAATACAAATCTGCTGCTATTGTTCTTTACTTGTTCTTTGCAAACAATCATCATCCACACTATACATCTAATCCTTTGTTACGACAAGCCGGTGAGATTGACAACCTCGTCTGTTTCGTTGGGGCAAAGTACTTTGGTTGTGTTGTGCGAGTTCCATGTTGGCGCCGGAATCCCCGGTGTTGCGCCGCACTACATCCCGCCGCCATCAACCTTCGACGTGCTTCTTGGCTCCTACTGGTTCGATAAACCTTGGTTTCTTACTGAGGGAAAACTTGCCGCTGTACGCATCACACCTTCCTCTTGGGGTTCCCAACGGACGCGTGCTGTACGCGTATCACGGCCTAGGCATGGCCCGCGCCTAGGGGTGGTCTGGGCCCACCAGGCGCCCCACCGACCTAAATCCTCCGCCTATTTATACATCTTCTCAGGAAAACCCTGGATACCGAGCCTCCATCCACGAAAAGTTCCATTGCGGCCGCCATCGCCGAAACCATCTCGGGGGGTTCTGAAGCTCTTCCCGGCACCCTGCCGGAGGGGGAAATCATCGCCGGAGACATCTACATCACCATGCCGCCTCCGAAGTGATGCGTGAGTAGTTCATCCCTGGACTATGGGTCCATATCAGTAGCTAGATGGTTGTCTTCTCCACTTTGTGCTTCATGTATTGATCTTCTGAGCTGCCTTACATGATCAAGATCATCTTTATGTAATCCTATATGTTTGGTTTGCTGAGATCCGATGAATGTTGAATACTATGTTGAGATTGATTATATATTCATGTCATGTGTTATTTGTGATCTTGCATGCTCCCCGTTGCTAGTAGAAACTCTGACCAGGTGGATACTTGTGACTCCAAGAGGAGGTATTTATGCTCGGTAGTAGGTTCATGCCTCTAGTTTCCTGGGAGAGTGACTTTATAACTTCTAAGGTTGTAGATGTGTTGTTGCTACTAGGGAGAAACAACAATGTTTTATCCAAGGGTAATTCTATTATTTACTTTACACACATTGCTTAATGCGATAGTCTGTTGCTTGCAAATTTATACTGGAAGGGGTGCAGACGCTAACCTGAAGGTGGATTATCAGTCATAGACGCAGTTGGATTACAGTCTATGTATTATGTTGTAATATCCAATACCAAATCTCATAGTAATCATCTTGTCATGTATGGTCGATATTCTGTCAATTGCCCAGCTGTAATTTGTTCACCCAACATGCTATTTCTTTATGGAGAGACACCTCTAGTGACATGTGGACCCAGGTCCTATTTCCTTTACTAATAAATTCAACTGCAATCTTGTTCTGTTTACTTTCTGCAAACATCTTCTTCCATTTGATACGTCTAATCCTTTGTGTTCATCAAACCAGTGAGATTGACAACGTCACTATAAGTTGGGGCAAAGTACTTTGGTTGTGTTGTGTGCAGGTTCCACGTTGTTGCTGACGCCGGTAGTGCGCCCTACCACTAGTCAACCAGCAACACCTTCAGAAGTCACGCCTTTCTCCTACTGGTCGATCAAACCTTGGTTTCGTACTGAGGGAAAACTTGCTGCTGTGCTCATCACACCTTCCACTTGGGGTTCCCCAACAGCGTGTCCGCATACGACGAGCACACGCCATCACGCACCATCAAGTGTAGATAGTCTATTAGTGGCAGGCGTAGGAGTGGTAGTTGTCTTACATTTTAGCATACCTACACGGTGCAACAAGTCCAGAGAATACTGAAAGTCACCACACTCAAGGAAGAAACCCGATAACCAACAACAATAGCAAAGGAGCTGACAACCAGGTACATAGTGACATCAGGAAGCCGAAGGAGAAACGGTGACGTGTTAGTATTAGATGGGACAAATCCAAGCGCACGAGCAGATCCAAGTCAGGCATGCCACGCACCAGGAGCCTGCTTAAGACTATAAAGCGCCTTGACGAGGCGACACAAATGATGAGGACGAGTAGATCAACAAAACTTGAAGGCTGAAACATATAGACATCTTTCTCCAAAACTCCATGGAGAAAGGCATTCTGAACATCCAACTAGCAAAGAGACCACCCTCAAGTGACCTCCAAAAAGTGGACAAAATGAATAGTAGTGGGTTTGACAACAAGATTGAATGTATCCTCATAGTCAATGTCATACATCTGTTTGAATCCCTTAGCAACCAATCATGCCTTGTATTGTTATATAGATCCATCAACATGTTCAGTGACTTTCCACACCCCTTTCAAGTCAATAATCCTAACCCTAGATGTGGGAGGAACTAGTTTCCAAGTATCATTTTTGGAAATGACCTGAAACTCCTGCTCAATTGCAGCGTAACAATGTGGAATACTCATAGCATCCTCAAAGTGTCGAGTTCAACCATGGGGTTAGCCATAGAATTTGACATGCAAGCCATGCAACCGTGCCATCTATGCGTTCACGCGGAACATAAATGCCACTTTTGCTACGTGTATGAGGACGCATCACACGCTAGCACGAGTGGTGGTGAAGGTGATGCAGTCGGCGAGGGTGAATCAACACCTGTCATAGACAAGGGCATGGCCAAACGAGGCATAGACACTGGCGTCGAAGGCACTTCAGTAAACGCGGGCGATACGAAACCTGGCACAGGTGAGGCCGTCCTAGGTAAGGAAGGCTCGAGTGAGGTTGTAGCCTCACACGTAGGGGATGCCGAACCAAGTGAGGACGGCTCGGGCGAGGCCTTAGCCTCGTGTGCAGAGGGGGCCGGAGGAGTCAGTCTATGAGTCGGCCCATCAAATGAAGAGGTAGGCGAGGCCGGCATGACCTACTGGTCGAGGCCAGCGATGTGCCCATGTGCATAATGCACCCGTGATCAATGTCCAACACTGGACGAGAGGTTGTGACCACGTGCATGCCCCATGCACTCGTGATCGATGTCCATAAGATGAGAACGAATGCGAACACCTGCACCATGATTAGGTAGCAACCGAGGAGAATAAGCACTATCTTCAAATTTATCAGGAAAAGTATGAAACGAATGAAGTGATGGTGTTGGGGTGGTGATAGAGATAATAAGTACGGAAAAGGGAAAGAAGTTCTCATAAAAAATAACATCACATGAAATATAAACACAATTAGACGGAACATGAAGGCATTTTTCACCTTTGCAAAGAGAACTATACCTGAGAAACACACTTTTTTTTAGAATAGAACTCAAGTTTGCAATTGTTGTAGGGGTGAAGGTGTGGCCAACATGCACACCCAAACATGTTGAAGAAAGGTATAATCTAGTCTCTCCATCAGATGTGAGGGGGTGTTGAAGTGGGTTGCCGAGCTCTTTCTATCAGACCCGTATTTTGAAATAGTTGGTTAGTGCACGAAGCTTAACATGGTATAAGACAGTGACTTGAGTTCGAGTGCTGATTTTCACAATTTATCCTGTAAATTGATTCTCCCTCTTGTCTATGTATTGGCCTCTTGAGTCATACCTCTATGTTTACACATGTTGACTTATCTATCCCTCACACATGAGGGGGTGCTGAAATGGATTGCCTATCTCTTTCCAATAGATCGGCCTTTGGTAATATTTGGTTAATGCATGAAGTTTAATAGCGTATACTCCCTTCGTTCTAATATTATTTTTGAAAAGTCAACTCAGGTAAGTTTGACCAAACCTTTAAAAAATCTATCAACAAATTTGATATACTACAGATATCACGTGGAAACATATTTCATGATGTATCTAATGATATTGATTTTATTTAGATGTTAATATTTTGTAAAAATTTGGTCAAATTTAACATGGTTTGACTTTCAAAAATATAATATAAGCCTTATTCATTGAAATGGTGGTACCGTATGCATTGTTACACAATATGTCACATACCACACTTACATTGCTACGCTCAGTAGAAATTTAAAGAAACCATTCGTTTGCCAGCACGACTTGGGGTGAACTTGTAAAAATAGTTTTTTAGTGTGTGATAAGTATTCATTTATGTTTGAGTCGGCAAGGCGGTGGCCACAAGGACACCGATGCGTGGAGGTATTTTTTGCTTATAACCCCTAAAGTCAAAGAAATTCAATTTCAAATCCCCTAGGCGATGTAAAAAAAGTCCCCCTTTGACATCTTGATTTCCATTACTTCCCGTACCAGCTCATCCTCCGGTTTGATCACTTTTTCCCTGGTTTCGCATCTCGACCACTTCGTCACACATGCGTCATGCATGGAGGATTCAGCCACGAGGGACAACCCATGTATGTGCCTGTGAAACGAACACCTGCTTGACCATGGTAGCCGCGTTTTCCCGCTGCCGCACATCGAGAATTTGCTCGGTTCTCTTCATCGGCAGGGTGGGATTGTGTTAGAGTACATCATGGGCCTGGGCCCATTAGTCTTAGGGTTTGCTTAGGGGTCAAGTAAGCCTTGCTTGGGAGTCAAGTAAACCTCTCTATATATGGAGAGGAGATGTATCAATCTAATCAAGCAAGAATTAAGAAGGAAATCCCTTCCCTCTTGCCACCGGCCGTGGGCAAGGCCCCCGGCCGGCCCTCTCGCGCCCTCGCAGCCCTCTCTCTCCCTCCCAAACCCTAGCAGCCTTATAACACTTGGTATTAGCTTTCCCGGGTTCGATCATGTCCAACCCTCCACCGAGTTCTTCCCACCCGCCGCCGCCGCACTCCGACGTCCCTGCCGTTCTCTCCCCGGCGGAGATCACCGCAGCCCTCCGCAATCTCACCACTGCTGTCCAGGAGATCCGCCTCTTCCTGGCCGGTCCCTACTGGCCGCTGCCGCCGCCGGCGCTGCTGCCGTGGCAGCCGACGCACCAGGCGGCCTCCGCCGCGATCGCCGGGCCGCTGCAGCCGATGCTGATGCTATCGTCGCCGCCCCCCGATGCCAGGCTGCTGCAGTCTCCGCTGCCGCTGTCCATCATCTCCGGGCCGGGCCATACCTTGTCGCCGGGGGTCCCTCTTCTCCGACGATCGGCCGCCTTCTTCCCCACCGGGACGCTACGACAGCAGACGGCGGCCGCTGCCGCCACCAACACCGCCGCTGCAGCTGCTGTCCTCACCGATGCTGTCCCTGCCGTTCGGTGGGCAGCTGCAACAGCAGCAGCAGCTGCGGTCGCCACCAACACCGCAGCAGCGGCTGCTGCCGCCACCGACGCCGTCCCTGCCTTTCGGTGGTGTGGGAGCGACCTTGGCCCCGGGCTCTACATCGACACCGCCTGGGATGCCCTTCCACCAGGTCCATTTCCCTTCGTCGCCGTCACCGCTTCCGGCTTGGATCGCTATCCGCCACGTGTCGGCGGCTGTGAGGCTGCAGGCTGCTGCGCGCGGCCTCCTAGTGCGTCGGCGTGTGCGGGAGATGCGTGATCTGCGCAGCTGCAGCTCCTCCAAGTTGCGCTTCGTTGCGCAACGGACCTCGATCTCGTCCGCTGCGTCGGGGATCTTGGGCGTGCGGTTTCCCCCACGGGCGGCGGACATGCTGTTTTTCCCGCGGGCAGCGACCTCAAAGTATGCGCCATCGACAGTCATCCGGCGGGGAGATGGCATGGTGTCACCGACAGGAGCGCACCGTGTAGCACCACCGCATTCCGCCGCCGGACACCGCGCAGGCTCCTTTTGTTCCGTTGGTTTCCATGGGATCCAGGTGGCTGTACAGGTGCAGGTCCGACGGGCGGATGGTGTCCACTTCATGTTCAGGGGTCAACAATAAAGCGTCCCAGTCTATTTCAGGTTGAGAGTAATAAAACAAGCCGAGATGTAAAAGGCTCGTTTTTAGGTGTTAGGTTTGTGTTGCGTCGAGTCATGGTTTGTTTAGGTTGCAGCTCGAGGACGAGCTGCATGTCCAGGTGGGGTGTAGTGTTAGAGTACATCATGGGCCTGGGCCCATTAGTCTTAGGGTTTGCTTAGGGGTCAAGTAAGCCTTGCTTGGGAGTCAAGTAAACCTCTCTATATATGGAGAGGAGATGTATCAATCTAATCAAGCAAGAATTAAGAAGGAAATCCCTTCCCTCTTGCCCGGCCGTGGGCAAAAGGCCCCCGGCTGGCCTTCTCGCGCCCTCGCAGCCCTCTCTCTCCCTCCCAAACCCTAGCAGCCACATAACAGATTGGGTGTGGGGTTTAGCTAGGTTTCTTCTGTAGTAAATGATCCAATTGTTTAGGGTTGTTGTTGGGATGGCAGATGCGTCGCTTGTGGTTCATAGTATCAACCTTGTTTTATTGATGATGCCCTCCTTCTGTGTTCTTTGTGATGCCATATTTCTCTGCGTGTGTGTTGTGATGCCATGTTGTTGTGTGGTGGATTTTGATCATCTGAGTGAAACCGTGAATCAAATCTTGGTAGTTTGTGTAGTTGCGAAGTAGTTGCAAAGCATTTGTATAGAAAGTAGTAGGTGATTTTCTTTAGAATTGTGTATGAAGTTTTCTTAATTTTGTTGTGTAAATAAATACAACACTTCGCAATGTAGGCGAATTTTTTGATTTGCTCATTCTCCTAATTGATCACAATGTTTTTCATGCCGACTAATTAGCAATATGACCTACATTAGCACAAACATGTGTCTTTTATGATAGTTGCAACGCTAATACATGGTCATTGTTACGGATTAATGATTTTGTGAGAGAACTTGGAATGAACTAAATGAAAGGTTGCATGTGTTTGTCGGGCAATGATATCACGGATGGGTTGATGTGCATTTAGAAGGATGCACATGTAGTTGCTAGAGGTAGATGAAACATATTTCCAGGGTCTGGCCAAGCAGAGATATTCTAGAGGTAGAGGTAGAGGAAGAGGCAAGAAAGGAGCAAAATCAAGCTCATCACATGCCACCCAAGGTTCTGGAGAGGCAAGAAAAAGGCAGCTGCAACACGATCATAACATACCACAGAACCTCCCACACAACGTAGAGCAAGATAATACATACAACACATGCCCAAGACCTGCTTACTTCTTGCTCTTTGGTGAAGGCAGTCAGCAAGTTCAATTTCTTGACGTGAATGAATAAGATGTAGCTGAAATTGAGAAAAAAAAATGCACCTGATGCGACAGTTAGTTGTTGCATATTTTGTGAAATAATGTACTAAATATTTGTTATCTAGTAAGTAATCATGGACAAACATTTCCGCTATTTTCATCTGTTAGCTTGTAATTTCCTGATGTGGAATCTTGTACGGAATATGTACTTCCTACCATGAGAATCATGCAGTGAATTTTATCTACTATATTTTCTGGCATTTTTTCAGGAGATTGGTAAGAAATTTACAAGAGATTTCTATATCAATTCCTAACAAAGAATTTCATGTACACAATGTTATGGGTATTGATAAGACAAGTTCATATCTACTATATTTGTTGGATTCATAAAAAAATATGTATTTTATGTTTTGGACATTGATAAGACAAATTTGTATCAAGATTGACAAGAAAATTTACAGCTACCACAATTCTCCATTGAGGTGCAGCTAAAACATTTATTTATTATATGCAACGCAAAATCCAACTACCAAAGCGACAAATACAAATTCTTTTATATTTCTAGCCCTAATCTCTGCCAAGTGAACCTTGGCCTTACCTTGCTCTCTATCGCCAACCTCAACATCACTCTATTTTGATCAGCGGCCTCATTCTTCAGCTTCAAAATCTCTGCCGCAATGTCACTATCAATCTTTCTGTGCACAGATTCTTCGCACAATATCAGAGTTCATCTTGCCGTCAAACTGCATTATAGCTTGATTCCCAACTAAATTGCACAATTTGCTTCTCATCTCATTTCTCTGGAAAATTCGAAGACACATAGAATCTGTACTCTGGACATTCCAGAGAAATTCGAAGAACCATCATGATTTCGGAGCGAGATACATCAGAAAATGATCACATTTTTTTATTGAGTTTCCCAGTAGGTAACTTCAGTAACCCTTGCTCACTCCTCGCCGTTGATGAAGCTGCAGCCACTGCCGCCGCAATTGGCACCCTTACCATCCTTCGCATCCGACCCAACATGATGATGGCGAGCCGATCCCATGACCCGCTTCAGCCCTAACACTCGCCACATTCTTCATACTATCATCGTCACAGGTAAGCTGCAACCGTCGATGACACGACGCCATCACCGTCGTCAATCATTTCCTACCTAGGGTTAGCGACACATGGGACTAGGGACCGAACTAATCTGCTAATTCCGTTACAGCTCGGGGGTTTCTATGAATTTACCACATGCCTGCAAGTGCCCATTCAACACCGTGATAAACCGTGGCACCGCACATGTCTTCACGAGAGGCATCATGTACCAGTTTACACCCCAAGTTGCAACTTATTGTACCAAAGTGCACCCGGATGATAACATGTTGTATTGCTGGTGCTATTAACATTTTCTTTTTTATTGTGTTGCCTTATTCGCATTCATTTCGCTCAAGGTGTGAGTAGTAGACACAGGTACGCGCACGGTGATTATTACGGTATAGTCAGTATCGAAAACAAAGCAGATGCTTAGTGTAAGGCTGGTCATAGTGGGTAGTATCATATAGTACTATCATGTATATAATACTTTTGTATGATACTAGATCTATAATGCATAGTATCATAGACTAGTATCATAGTTTTGCTATATTAATTGATTTGTAGAATCTCAATACAAATTTGTGTACAAGATTTATTTGATACTAACTTTTCTCGTGATGTGTGCTATGATACAATATCTACCTATGATACTCTAATCTTCTCTCATCCATAATTACTTGCCACATCAGCATTTTTGGTGGAGCTAAGATGCATGATACTAGTTATGATACTAGCACTATGGCTAGCCTAAGAAGAGTTCCACTTCCATATGCATTGAACGTGTTCATCAGTGGTCGCCTCGGCTACACTTTCTTTGGTTATCAACTTGGAATCTCTTGGCACCATATTTGGTTCAAATTTATGCCACGCCGTTCAGAATCAAAGATCACGATGCGAGCCTTCTTTTCCGCACCTGGCATACATATCGTCGTGATGCACGTCGAGCTCGGATGGTAACGTACGGGTGGGTCGATGTCACCTAGCTCTACGTACATTGAATCTGATATACTCCTGTAGTCCTGTATATCCGTAAACTGTTTGCCTTCAGACATGGCGGACACAATCTTGTTTCTTTTGGGAAAGAAGGATCCTCTTGGAACATTTTTCTGTTGCTTTCTTTTAGTGGAGTGGAGCTTCTTGGAACTTTTGCTTTCGTTTCAGAGCCTGTTCCGCAGCACTCCAGCTCCAAACTCCACAACCAGAGCGGGGGATGCAGTGCCAAATGCATCAACTCCGCGAATCTGATAACGTCCGGCGCACAGTGCAATTTTGCAGGGCAGTCTATATGCCCCGTTCCTCATTTCAGCAAAAGTAGGATCTAATCAAAATTACAAAAAAGTGTCACCGCCAAGTGCCACTACCGAACCGGTACCACTGTCTATTCCTCTCCTCTCATCCCTTATCGCCAAGAGGGCACATGAAACAGAGACGAGTGATGGCCCGCTCGAATCCTGCCGCAGGCGGCACGCTGCAGGTCGAATCGCTCGTGCCGCCTCCGAACTGAGGATGCCACCAGGTCATCTTCTTCTCTCTAGCGCAGATTCATGTATACCCGACGACAAATCGAGACCACCTGTCGCTTCCTCCTCCAGTTCAATTTGCTCGGCTACCAGGACCTTGGTCCTCCGCCCCACGCACATGACCTTCGTCCATGGTGAGCCGTTGATAGATTCAAGCCCATCATCCAACATTTGCCATTAGGTTAGATTCCTTTGTTTCCAGCTAGGTTCCATTTGCTTTGAATGGACCAGCCCACGCTCGCACGGAGCGGAGCTAGCCGAACGGTGCTTCGACCAAGCGTATAATCGGGAGAGCACCGCGAGTGGAGCGGAGCGACGAGTTTTGATTTTTTTGATTTTTTTAGATCAAGCGACGAGTTTTGATGGAGCGAAGTGTTACCGAACAGGCTGCGTTTGCCTGGTAATGAGTCCCAAGTCCCAACGGCTGAACATTTGCACGGTGATCCCTATTCTCCGCTCAATGCGGGAGTGAGCTCAGAGCGGGATAGAGCTGGGCCGACCCATTAGCTAGGTAGCGTCTTCTTTTATTCTTTTTCTTCAGTTTTTTTCTTGTTTCTTTCGTTTTTTCTCTGGTTTTGCTGGTTTCTTCCCTCCCGTTTCTGGTTTTGCTGGTTGGTTTTTTCTGAACTTTTCAAATTTTCAACTTTTTTGAGTTTGAACATTTTTTTTGGAATTTGAACAATTTTTAAGTTTGAACATTTTCCGAGTTTGAACATTTTTCAGGTTTGACCTTTTTGGAAGTTTAGCAATTTTTATATTTAACATTTTCAGTTTGGAACGTTTCAGATTTGTATGTTTTGTTTTTTTTTTTAAATTTGTTCGCTTTTTGAAAATTGTTCGGTTTTTAAAATCGTTCAATTTCGAAAATTATTCGGTTATTAAAATCGTTTAATTTTGAAATTTGTTCCGTTTTTAAAATTGTTCGATTTTGAATTTTGTTTAGAAAAGCTAAGCAAATGTTTAGCGTAAACTGTCACGAAAGAAATAGAAGAGAAAAGAGCGACAAAATAAATGGGCCTGACCCAGATTAGGTTCCTTTAAGCGGAGCTCCACTCGCTCTCGCTTAAAGCGGGGGGGTGCTTTACAACGACCTGCTCGGTGGCCAGCGAGGAGCGGCACACCCTCCGTTCGTTGTTGGGCCCGGCCCACGATCTCGAACGGCTGTTTGCTTTTTTATTTTTTAGATTTGAACAATTTTTAAATTGGAACAAATTTTGAAAATTTATTATTTTTATATATGAACAATTTACGAATTTGAACATTTTTTTAATTTTGAACAACTTTTAAATTTAAACATTTTTCGAATTTGAACAATTTTTATATTTGAACAATTTTGAATTTGAAAAATATCATATTTGAACAATTTTCGTATTTGAACAATTTTATACTTGAACAATTTTTATACTTGAACAATTTTCACATTTGAACAATTTTTGTACTTGAACAATTTTCGAATTTAATTTTTTTTCAAGTATTTGAGATAGAACATTTTACATTTAAAATATATTTAAATTTAGAAAATTAAATCTTAAGAACGAAAGAAAAAACAGAAAAGAAAAATAAAACAGAAAACAAAAAATAACACGAACTGAGCCGACCGGGTCGGCATATAGGATTTGCGCGTAAGGACCTGGTCGGCATATAGGATTTGCCGCTTAAAGCGGTCAATAGGGCCTCCCCATTTGCACACTACAAGTACCAATGTCTGCGGCCCGAAAATGAACCCATCGCGGCCTAGCAGATTGTTCCGCTAGGAAACAAGGCCCTCTGCGCGGCCCGTCCAACTTTCAGGCCTCCATGATCTAATTTGTGGCCCAACTCATGTAGCACTTGTGATCTTCCTGACGCGGGCATATAAAGTCCATCCTCCGTCGCTAGTAGGGTTTTCCTCTCGCGCCGCCGGACCGAAGCAGTCGTCTCGGAAGGAGGAAGCAGCAGCAGCCGAGGAGGAGAGCGATGGCGGACAAGAAGGGAGGAGCGCCAAGGAAGGAGGAGGTGGTCACCAGGGAGTACACCGTCAACCTCCACAAGCGCCTCCATGGCTGGTACGCTACCTCTCTTCCCATGCCCATCCCGCCCTCGCTGTTACTAGTGCTCACTGCCTTGCGTTCTGTCCCCGCTGCAAGATCCGGCACCGTTGATCACGCACGCTTTCCTGCTTTATTCATGACCATTGGTGGTGCTTGATTTACGGTGATAGATCACGGTTGTTGCTCTCGCGCATATTAGTCGGCATAGACGATTGAACAATTCCGTGCTGCTGAGGTTGTTGTCCGTTATATGTCTTCTTTCCTCCTGATACTTACCTGATCTAGTTTAGACGTGTCCTTTATAACAGGGATGTACCATATCGCTCCATTTTAATTTTGGTTGCAGCTAGTTTTGATACAATTGCTGTGACTAATAGATCTGAGAGCTAAGATAACAGAGCTGTAGCATCATATTCCATTTGAAGTTAGTATTGCGGCTACTTGACATCCAATTGCCCTCACTTTAGGTTTTCGTCTATTTAGCTATACCTCAGCTAATTAAAGACCTTGTTTGCCCCCACCTGTAGAATGTTTAACCTCATAAGCTCGATACCCTTGCTCATTCGATAATCATTTCTGATGGTTCGTGTGAAATTTGTTTTAGACTTGCCTATAACATGCTTCAAAGGGTTGGAACATTCGCTTGCGATGCTTAAGCGCAGTAGTTTGAAAAAGCTTAAAGAGAAGGGCTAGTTTGCATACCATTTGTTGGAGCCAATTACTTTGTATGTGCAGGGAAATTACTTCGGTCCAAATGCACTAAGCCTTGGCTCGGCCTGCCAACTATCCTGTTGGATGCATTTTGATCCCTGCACATCCCTGTCATTTGGATCGAAGTAGTTTCCAGGTAGAAATTGGCTGTGATAAGTTGTAGGTCTCTGATAATCCAACTGTAATACCTGCAGTATTGCTCCTTCACTTTCTATTTCTGTTTACCGTTCTTGGAATGGCCAGTATCTACTTGTTATTGAACTTGACATTCTGCAGGTCAGGCCTGTTCTTAGAATGGCCTCTGTTAGTTCAGTGTCTACTTGTTATTGAACTCAACATTCTTCAGTTCAGGCCTGCTATTGCTCAACCTAGCAAGATGTCATGTTGTCATTATTGTATGGAATGGAACTGTTTAGGCACATGTATAAAGCCAACCTGTTCTTATGAATTAGGTAAATGGATTGTTTTTAAAGTATTCTCTAATGTTTAACAGTACATTCAAGAAGAAGGCTCCCAATGCCATCAAGGAGCTGAGGAAGTTCGCGCAGAAGGCTATGGGCACCTCAGATGTCAGGATCGACGTGAAGCTCAACAAGCACATCTGGAGCAGTGGGATCAGAAGCGTGCCCCGTAGGGTTCGCGTGAGGATTGCCCGCAGGAGGAACGACGAGGAGGACGCCAAGGAGGAGCTCTACTCTCTCGTCACTGTTGCCGAGGTGCCTGCTGAGGGTTTGAAGGGGCTGGGAACCAAGGTCGTTGACGACACTGATTAGACTCGAGCTTTGTCTACATCGTTAGAATGAGTTGTTATTTTGCATTGCAACAGCATCTATTTTCTATCCTGCAAAAGTTTTGGAGTATGGAACATCGCAAGCTATCTATTTTCTTTCATCTAAATTCTGAGGATTGGTTTGTTGCTCATGCTGTGTGTTCATTATTGACAGTGCTGTGGAAAAATAGGCTGTTGAGAGGTGTACTTCAGTAGATTGAAATGTGGTTCATTTCATTTGGTATATGCAATACTCCTGTCCAAGTAGAGCTGCAAACGAGTTCCAGCGAGCTATACTCCGCTCAGCTGAACTCTTACAAAAATTCAAGCGAGTTTAGACTGAGTCTGAGTTAAATGTTTACCTATAAAATTGGCTCATCCTTAGCTTAATGATCTCCAGCTATCTAAGCAAGATAGTAGTTTCAAAAAAAAAAAAAAAGCAAGATAGTAAAATTCTTATATTCCTAGGCAATTTTTTCATACAGTTTAAAATACAACATCATACCAACACATAATAAGATATTTTTCAATAACAATCATGATAATAAATCTCTTCTAACACAAAGACTAACGAAATATATCTAGCTGGGGAAGACAAATTAGAGGAAAAAGTTCATAAAAGTTCTAGTTCTGTGCAAGGATGGTAGATGTTCTTGGAGTGGCCATGGGCCTCGAAATAATTCGTAAAACCAGATACGATTATTGCTTTAATTTTCTCTTTTAGTTCACCTTCCGGCTTTGGTTGCACATTGATCACATATAAGGTAACAAATTATAATATTTTCTATTAATATATAACAAAATAATTTTATATAATTCGAATTCAATCTGGCTTCCAAGTTTATGCTCCTCCCTCCAAACGTTATATTTCTAATTGTAAAAAAAAATTCAACAAATTTTTTTGCATGTACATTTCGACAATTTATATGTGTTTGTACAGTTTCACGAAAATGCGATACTTTTGTTGGTGGATGTAAAAAAGATAAAACATGTCTCACAAAAAATCTTATTTTAAGCACCAAATATTGCCTTTTTTACACTACTTAAATGACAAGTCGATATTTCATGGAAAGACTGTGCGCATGATTGTACACGTGATTTTTTCGTTTATAATTTTTTAACATTTCAAAATATACTACAAAATATTTTATATAAAAGAAACATATACACCCAAGAGCCAAAACAAATTATGTTATTTTGAGCTACTGCGTGAGAGTCGAGCTAAAAAGGCTCACGAGAACCTCGAACTTTTTTCTTGCAGCCCTATGTCCAACTAGTGGTTTGCGAATTGACTAGTACTAAAAGTCTTGTTGTTTGTGAATTGAATGGCGTGTGCCTTGGCACCAACGTTGTAGTACTAGGGTTTATTCGATTGAGGTGTCTTCAATTTGGATTGATGATCCCTTTAGTTTTGGAGATGGTGTTTTGGCTCATAGGTTTAGATGCACCTATTATGAAAAATACATTTTAAATTCATTTCAAAATGTTTAAAAGTTTCAAATTAAAATCCTGAGTGTGCATGCTGACATTCGATGCTAGCTCACAAAAGTCTGGTATGAAAAAACATTTTGTGTGCACTATGTAAAAATGACAAAAATTGTATCGTGAAAAGTTATTTTGGAGTGCCGAAAATTGTATTTTTTACACTGGCCACAAAAATATTTTTCCGTGAAACTTCGTGTGCGGACATAGAATGCCTGGGTGTATACCCCGATATTTTTTTCGGAATTTGTAGACATTTTGAAATATGGTTTAGATTAGTGGGTGCATCTACAGCTGTGAGCCAAAGTAGATTTCCCTT
>NW_025899798.1:0-54588 GCF_022539505.1 Lolium rigidum
GGCCGCGGCCGCCGGAGAGCACCGTCGGCGGCCAGGCGGAGAAGCTTGCGAAGAAGCGCAAATGCGGCGGAAGCAAGGAAGTTGCCGCCGAAGATCTCCGCGCAGCGAGGTCCTGGCGGAGGCACGGCGTGGGTTCGCCGGGCGCCGGAGCTTGGACAAGCGACGGCCGACGGAGAACGAGCGGAGGTGCAGAGGCGTGGAGCTCGTGCGCGAAGGAGGAGAATGCGAAGAAGACGAAGGAGAAGGGGCGGTTGAGTTTATAAAGGAGAGAGAAGGTGGGCAGGGAACCGCCGGGCCGCGGCGGCTCGCCTCGCGGCCCACGACGGTTCGCGCCTTGGGCCGCCACGTGGCGAGGGAGTACACGCGAAGAAACACGGAGCCACACGGAGGCGCACACGGGATCCCGAAGAGGTAGTGGGATCGGCTGCGATGCATTAAATGAACGCGCGGAAGTCGAAGGGAAGTGACCCCTGACACTGGCGCGTCAGTCACAGTGCGCATGTCTCTGTCAGGCGCGGGGCCCGAGATATTCTCGACTTCGCCGAGGAAGCAATAAAGACACATGATACCGGACAATAGAGATGCCGGAACGAGCTTTGCAAAGAGAAGAAAAAGAACAAGGGTAAAGGTGCTTGAACTAGGCTCATGACATGAGTATTTAAACCGGTATCCGAGGGAAATGAGAACTCGGCATGGCACGTAGGATAGAATCCTCCAGGCTATACCGGCTTCGGGGACTAATGTTGGGGGATGACCCCCGGTATGCCAAAGGCATGCCAAACCGGATGGCATGTGCCATCAAGATACCGGTTTAATGTTTATACCGGAACCCGAGGTTAAGAGTTTAGCTAAGTGGAGCTAAGCCGGTATCCCCAAGAGGGTATACGGAACCCGGTAAAGAAGATACCGGAAAGGAGAGCTCCGTCGGCAGGATCGGTCAAAGATTCTCTCCGTAACTAGAAGACAAAGATGAGCTAAGCAAAGTAACTTTTGACGAGGGGCTGACGATAAAGAGAAGGGTGACGGTCAAAGAAGCCGGAGGACGTCAGCGCCCTGATTAAAGAGGACTCCGGCGTCATCTATGATTAAAGTAGCTTTGTAAAGTAGTTTGTCCAGTCAAAGATACCATTAGGGTTTCTTCCAGTGTAAGCCACCCTCTCCCCTATATAAGGAGAGGGGGCAGCCCTTCTTCACGGGCACGTAGCGAGACCATAGAGAGATCAGTGTACTGAGAAACTTGTAACCATGTTGAGATCAATGAAGCTAGCGATCTAGTAAAGAGTTCTTCCTCTTGTCTCTCTTCTTGCATACCGGCCTTTGGTTGTGTTCTTGAGGAAAGCATCCGGAAGTTCCTCCCATCTAATCGCAAACCCTCCCCCGAATCCTCATACGTCCATTCGGCCCCAACTTAAGCCATCCTATGGCATCTGCTCGTTCACCACGACGACACCCCTTCTTCACCAGCAGCGGCGGGGCGAGGAGGAGCTTCTTCCATTGATCCCTTATCCTCATGTTTTCAGTTGTCTTGGATCCCTTCCTCTAGATCTTTGTTTAGATTAGAGATCTTTTTGGTATTTCATGGCGTTCATGATCTGCTAAAGAGTTGTGATGTATCCCTAATTCCCTATCCCTTTCAGTTACATGAGGCCCAGCAAAATTCGACCGTTGCCTGCCTCACTAAAGTAGCCGACCGTTGGGCGGACTCGCACAACCAACCAACCCCTTAAGCCGCCGCCGCGCTTACCAAAAACCAACACAGGATCATCACGCTTCTACTCCCCTCCTTCCTTTTCTGCCTCCCGATCTCACATCAACTCAAACCTTCCAAATCAAGGCCAAGCTTCCAATGGCGGAACCCGTGAAGAAGGACGCCCACGTCGTGGAGATCCCGGTCACCGGCGACGGCGACGGCGACGGCGCGTTCCTCGGCAAGGCGGCGTCGGGGCAGCACCACCCGCTGGGCGAGATCGCCGACAGCGGGGGCCACCTGCTGCTGCTCAAGCTGTGGCAGCGGGAGGAGTCGCGCCTCAACCGCCGCGCGTGCGCGCTCGAGGCGCTCATGGACGCGGCGCGCCGGGACGCCTTCTACCTCTGCGCCGCCTTCCTCGCCCTCCACGGCCTCTCCCTCGCGCTCCTCTTCGCCGCCTCCGTCGCCGCGGGGACCCCCTCGCGCGCCTGCGGGAGGTGGTGGGCGCCCTCGTCCCTCTCGCTGGCCGCCTCCCTCGCGCTCGCCGCCGCCGTGCAGCTCCGGGTCTGCGCCTACTGGCGCGCCGCGAGGCGGCTGCGGCGGGAGCGCGGCGACGCCCGGGCCCTCGCGCGGTGCGTGCAGGAGCTGCGCCTCAAGGGCGCCTCCTTCGACCTCTCCAAGGAGCCGCAGTGCGGGGTGATCAGGGCCAACTGCGCCAGCGTCGAGGGCGCCGGGGCGTGGGGGCCTCTCCAGTGGTGCTACCGGAACGTCGTCACCGCCTGCCTCCTCGCTGTCGCTGGCGCCGCCTTGCCCTTCGGCAAGCTCATCCTCTGCGCGTAGAACACAACCTAATCCAAGTTTTGGGTGAGTTGAAATCACTTATCATGAGAATTCAGTGATCTCTCTGGATTAGATCTTCCTGAATTTGTGTCTAATTTCAGTGAGAATTCATGTCTAATTTCCATACGCAGCGGGTAGTATTGTGACTGAAATGATCGGTGCTTGAAATTTGATCTTCATAAATGACGAAAATCTGCTTTCCTACTTGCAGGTTCGCAAGCTTCCTGACAAGTTGATTCAGCCGAAACGAGAGAGAGGGACACGCATGTCTTGTTTGCATAGGACAGATCACTGCTTGTGCTCCGATGATGAAGAGAGAATTCACAACATTATTTTTCTCCGCCGTCAGAGGGCGTACACTTTGTAACAATTCATAACTTCTTTGTATGATTCATTCACAACTCAAAACGAAATATTCATTTACACATCGTTCTGGTTACTGAATCCCCCGTCAGTTCCTCAACAGCCGTTTCGATTCAGGCAGATTGTAGAGAAAGAACAAATGTTTAGTGAAACTCTTGAATCTTGATGCTCTGCTTTTGGTCAGGTTGTAACTTCCGTGCAAACTTGGCCGCAAATGTATTCAGTTTTCTAGGGCTGCATGAGCCAACACAATTCTCCCTGCAATCCTGATCCTGCGGTTTTGACAGCTCCAGATTCTGGTTTTGGCATGCTATATTGCAATATGCAATGCAAGTGATCACTCCAGAACAGGGCAAATTCTATGTGCATCAGAATCAATGCAGCACTATATGTGAATCTAAGCTAAACACTCATTTCCCCTACTTTATTAGTAAAACCACAATCAATGTCGACGATGTGCCAATTCCCAGCCACGGACAATTCAGGCGTTCCATCACTCAGATTGATTTACAGATGTGCCAATTTTCAGCCACGGACAATTCAGGCGTTCCATCACTCAGATTGATTTACAGGAGTTTACATTGCACTATGTAGTTCTAGGATGAATACAAGATTTTGCAAAGCCCCTTTCATGCACAGGGTGGGTCTTCTGTCGGCCTGCAGCCATTTCCTGGTGCCAAGAGCAGTTATGCCTTCCGGATCTGATTGAATTTGTGATGTTCATAGCAAGTTTAGCTAACAAAGAAGGAGCAAAGCCTTAAGATGCATGCATACGTCTGAACTTTGTGTGCCATTAACTCTGCAAGTCTTAATAATGTCAGAAAAACTGTTTTTTTAGCAACCGGTAGGAGCACTGCTTTTTTATTTAGCAAGAGGGAAACACAACCAAACTATATAGGGAGAGAAAATTTAGATTAAGGTAGAAATATGCCAGAAACGACCGTAAGCAAACCCAAAAAAAAAAAGGAAGGTCTAATCTGGCTTAGCCAGGATGGCTGGCCAGAAGCCGTTAAAAACACGATCGCGCTGGAGAATGTCTTCCCTTATTAGGTGCCCCCCTCTCTGATGATTTAAATGTTGTTTGGTGCCGGGAACACAGTTCTCCACACTTCCCGAAAAAAAATTCCAGAATTGGATAAAAAAATTGACAGCTTATCCATGCAATTAGACGCTCTTTAAATAGGAATCCATTTTCTAAATGGCTTTTATTCTGACTCCATGCTTAGCTTGACAAAATATGCATTGCAATGCGAATTGAGCTTCTCCTTCATTTCTCTCAACTGATGTATTAACTACCTCATGAAATGAAATTTCGTTCCAGTTTAGGCATACTTCAAGAACAGATAGCCAGATTCATGGTTTCCTTTTGCTCTTCAAGTACTGTTTTCCATACTGTAGTCAGATCAAATGCTAATTTGGCCTGTCAGAAAACGTATTCAGTTTACGAAGGCAATAGCCTTCTGGCGAAGAAAAGAAAAGAATTCTAAGTGACACAAGCACAATCCTCACTGCAATACACCTCCAAACTTCTTGAAAGAACTCCAAAAATTTGATTCAGCGTGATCATTTTTTTCCAAGCAAAAGCATGCAAGGGACCACCACTTCATAACTTCAAAATTATGGAGCAGCCACACCACTACATCAGTATATCTGCATCTTGGACAAACACTAACAACTCTACCGGAGTTTCTATGACTTGCCAATTCACAACCCTGAACAATTCAGACGCAGCATCGCTCAGATTGATAAAAGGTGGGTCCGTTGCTAACAATTAATCGATCTGTTACCCCAAATGCCCCAAGGAACAAGTAACTCGAAGAGAATAAATACAAATGATATAAAGTTGGACAAGTTAAAGTGTCAGAAGTTTGCACTGTCAATAACCTAGTCCTAGGATGCATAACAAATTTTAAAAATAACACCAATAATCACATTAACTACAGAAAATTCAACTTCAGTGCCTATAACCATGTGACATCAGAGACTGTCAAATATGCATGACTAAATTTTATGAATAGTGATAAATCCAGTTACCAGAAAGAGAAGATATAATCTTTTAAACTTCATGAGCCGTTATACACTATCAAACAATTGTACCAATTGAACATGTATCTGATTATCCAAAGATCGAACGCAGCCACCATACCAATCAAACATATGGACACAAGCTAGAAGGTACACAAAGATCTGGCTCACAATCGTTGTACTATTTGACTTCCCAATCTACCAAGGCATAACGAGATTATTACAGGGAATATGCAAATGAAGATGGGTAAGAATGATCCCCAAAAAAATGCCACAAGATAATTATGCTACAAGTTAGGCATGTATGAGCATCATACAATCTGCCTCAATCACAAAAACCTCGGCCAATTCTTGAATTGAATCGATTACTACCAGAGGAGGCCACTCAAATGATCACAACATCTTCAAGTTCTTATGAGGCAAGAAACAAACATAACCGCATTAAAGCAAGAGCAGAATCTTAACTTAAAACCGCTAAATCATATAGACGCTAGTGCGGCTGGACGTGGCAGAGTCATGCCAGACTAACAAATGCATGAGTAAGTTTATATCATACGGAGAAGAGTGATACATATACACAAAAGCTAAAAATTTACACTAAGAGGAGATCTAGTCACATGAACTTCAAGAGTATACACTACCAAATAACTGTACTAGTTTAGCATGTATATGAACAGTAAACATATAACAGAAGCTAAAAATTACACAAAGATGTGGCTCGGTACCGTTTGAGTTTCCACCCTAAAAGCGACAACACGATCATAGTTGCAGTGTATAAATGAAGCTATTTGGCTGCGGATGAAGCTGAATAACAGTGATTGAAGAACGTGACAAGATAATTAATGTTAACAGTTAGACATGCATGATACAATCTGCGTGAATGATGGCAACCTTGCAGAATCCTGGAATTGAATCAGCCCTCCTACCAGAAGAGGGAGGGCATCTCAAATGATGACAACATCTTCCAAGTTATTATGCGGCGAGCGAACAAACAAACATAGCAGCCATGCAGGCACTAGAGAGCAGCAACAACAACATAATCTTAATAAAACCGCTAGAGGCATACACATATGAAGATGTTATTACTGCTGCGGGACGTAGTAGTATCCCATGCCGTCTGCGGTGGGCATGCCGGCGGCCGGGTGCTGCATCCCCGCTGCGACTGCCGCCTCGGCGTCCTTGGCCTCGTCCCTGGGCACGATGTCGACGAGGAAGTCGAAGACCTCGGTGCGCGCGATGGCGGCTGCGATGTCGGACTTCTGCAGCGTGCGGCGCTTGTTCTCCTCGGCGTGCGCCCATCCGCGGTGGGTGAGCTCGAGGATGAACATCTCGCATGCGCGCGCGAAGACGACGGGCGCCTCGGCGGCGATCATGCGGACGTCCTCGTCGGCCTTCATGATCTTCTTGATGCGGGCGAGCGGCAGGTTGTGGTTCTTGAAGTCGGTGGTGGCCTCGATCTCGCGGTACTGCTCGGCCCAGAAGGCCTGGAGCTGCTGCATCTGCTGCTGCGCGGCGGCCTGCTGCGAGGCGGCGGAGACGGCGGGGGGCGGCGGCGGGGGAGGCGCGTAGAGCGCCGGCGCGTGCGGGTAGCCGGCGGCGGCGGCGGCGCCCGGGTAGACGCCGGGCGGCGGGTACCCGACGGGCGCGCCCAGCACGGGGACCGGCGGCGGCGGGGTGGTGGATTTGGGCTCCATTCCGGGCCGGCTAGGGTTTGGGGGATTGGGGGGAGTGGTGTGGAGAGAGGGAGTGACCCTGGATTGGTTTGGTTTGGTTTGTTGAAGCGGAATGGGAATGGAGAAAGATTGTCGATCTGGGGGATTTATTAGAGTTTGCTTTCGGGATTAATTTCAGAGATTAAGACGAGACTGTGTGCGTGGCGAGCCAGATAACCACTTACTACTGTACTACCATTCCAAGGGTACCGACGTGTGGAGTATAGTGCAGGGTTAAATATCTGCCGTCAACATCGCATTAACGCTGACTAACACGACAGCGAACGCCACCTAGGTATCTTCGGGTCTAAATGTTCATAGTTTACTCTATCTTCACAAAGATTAAGATTACAGTTGAGTGGAATCTAGGATTGGTTTTCTCCATTTCTAACTTTCTGTCTTGCAACTGTTTTGTGTGTGTGTGTGTGTGTCTGTGGGATGGACATTAGAATAGTTTAAAATAATACACCTTTATATCATGATACTGAATTTCACTTTTTACCTTGTAGTTGTATATTTTTTACACGTATTACCCCTTTTAGTGGAATTTCTACCCAAATATCCCATCTAAGAGACTCTAAACACAACTTTATCCAAGTTTACCACCCAATGAGCTCCTTTCCGCGTAACCAGGGGCACCGTTTCTGCTTGACACGTGTCTCCCATGTTGAGCCCCACCTCACATGCATGCGTAGTTAGTGCTTCCTCTTTCCTGGATTGGCCCAACCCCTTCTTCCCAACCAGGTCCCCATGCGCCTCCAACCACCTTCCCGGAGATTGTTAGAAGAGGGAGAGGAAAAGGTGGTCTCCCCGAGCTAGAGCCTGGAACCGTGACCGAGAACGCAACGATGAGCCAGGGCCGAGCCGAAGACGAGGCTAACGAGGCTCGCCATGATTGCATCGGTGGAGGCTCGGGAGAAAATTTAGGGTGGTGCGGGTGCAGGGTCGTCGGACATAGGGTTTAGGTGGGGGTTGCCGGTACCTGAGAAGGAGGTGGTAGGGGCTTAGAAGGATGGCCTCGTACGGGGACGGACCGGCAGAGGAGGTGCTTTGGGCATGGCGGGGTGGCAAGGCGGTGTGGGAGCGACGCCGGCCACGGGTGGCGGTGGCCGGCGGTTCGGCCGGTGCTAGCGGTGGGGGAGTTGAAGGTTTGGATGGATACGTGGGCGAAGCGGGTCTCGAGTTCGACAACGCTTCTCTTCTTCCTCCTCTCCAGCCGGCAACAGTGCTCCTCAATATCCTCTTCTTCTTCCCTTTGTTTTGACCATGCTACATGAGCTATCGGAAAAGTGCTCGGGGACACGGTTACCCGTAAGATAGCTATGCATGTTTAGCACTTTGCTTTTTTTTTATTAGATAGGGCCGGCATGTTACGTCGATGTCACAGGACAAAAATGTGTGAATATTGGAGAAGACAATCTATGATCGTGTCTAGATGTGTCTTATCCATCTGCTTCATTCCTCATCGTCCTTCTGATAATTTTGAAGCCCGGTCATCTCCTCACACCTTGCAACATTTTAAAATTAGAGTGAGGGGCATCTAAGATTGGTTTTCTCCCTTTGTACCCATTTTTACTTAAAATTTACTCTCTTTGTTTGATATTGATTGCTGCTGATCTAGTAAATTGTATATTAAATCGGCGAAAACAAACTAACAAAGGTATTATAACAATTCTAATTACTAGTCGGGCACGACAATACGCACATTTATTGACATCACAAAACATCGATATGGTACAACATGCCTTTCTTAAATGAGACGATCAAACTTTAGCTAGAGTAAGTCCATATTATACGCACCGGACTCGATGCTTCATCCATGTAGCTGCCAAAAAAATAAACTTTTCTTGTACTTTTACCGCATGGATGATGGCCCCAGGATTGACGAAATTATCTCTTTGGTCTTTTCGAACTCTGAATGTGTGAGTAGTGTCGCGGGAAGATTTTAAATCAGATTATCATTCTAGCGTCCATCCACTGTTGGTCAACGTTTTTACCAAACTTGGTGATATAATGAGTCAATATAGGGAGAGGATTTACAAAGATAAATAAAAGGAAGACCCAATGACAGTAAGCCAACTTAGAGCATCTCTAACAGAGCTGTAAAAATGCAAACGGTAAAACGCGAGTTCAGGCCACTGAACTCGCGTTTACGGGTCGAAAAAGTGCTGGTGTAGATTAGAACCCGTAAACTAAAATTGTAAAAAAGCATATTTAAAAATATGCTATTGGACCCATATGTTAATCTTTTTTCTTTTCTTTTTCCCTTCCTTCCTTCTTCTTCCTACACCCGCACGCCAGCCGCTGCACCCGCGCCGCCCCTCGCCGCCGCCGCGTGGCCGTGCCCCGGCCGTGCGCCGCCCCCCGCCGCCGCCCGGCGCCGCCCTCCCGCCGCCCCCGCGCCGGCCGTGTGCCGGCCGTGCGCCGCCCCGCGCCCCGCGCCGGCCGTGCGCCGCCTCGCGCGCCGCCCGCCGCCGCTCCTCTCGCGCCGGCCGTGCGCCGCCCGACGCCGGCCCGCGCGCCGGCCGCCGCCGCCCGGCCGTTGTCGGCCTCGCGCCGGACCCGCGCCGCCCTGGCCGGATTTTGCCGGATTTTGGTCCTATTCCGGAACTCCTCCGACGGAACCGCACTGTTTGGAGCTGAAGATTCAGCCCGCCAAAACGTCACTAGGAATTCAGTTTAGCTTCGGTTCGACTTTTCGACCCCTACAAAGACAGGCCGACGGAGCGAACCGAATGAAAACCGAAAAAATATTTTCAGTTTTGGCTCGTTTACGGTCACTGATCGGCGCCCTTTTTCAGCCCGAACCCGTAAACTGGCGGTTATTTTTCGGTTTTGGGCCTTTTACGGGCTCTGTTAGAGATGCTCTTACCTCCCCAGGCCGGCTTCATTTGTCGTACCTGGGCTGGCGTCAACCGCGGCCACGCTCCGCCCAGCCCAGCATCGGCTCCACCTGGCCAGCCCTGGCAAGGCCGACACTGCCCATCCCGATTGGGCCGACAATGGCTTAACCCGGGTGGGCCGGCATCCCCTCCACCCCGCGTGGGCCGAATCTAGTTGGGTTCCCCCTTGGACCAACATTTCTCTTGTACTAGGCCGACTTCGCCGACCCCAACTGGGCCAACTTCACCGACACCCGGCTGGGCCGACTTCACCGACCCGGGCTGGGCTGACTTCACTGACCCCTACTAGGACGACTTGACCGACACCCGGCTGGGCCAACTTCACCGACTTGGGCCCCTCCTGGGCCGACTTACTCCGCATGTTGGTATCTCCACCTGGACTGTCGTCTACCTCACCCGCCGACATCTCCTCCGAGCCAGCATCTCCGTCTCGGGTGGGCCGGCACCTCCATCATCTTGGCCGGCCCACCTGGCCGCTCCTCCGGACCTGCATCTCTTTCCAGGCCGACGCACCTCCAGGTCACCTCCACAGCGCCACGCTGCTGCTCGCTCCAGGAAGCCTTCCATCAACGTGCTCCTCCCTGTGCCGGTCTTGGGATGCTCCATGCTCAGACCGGCATACCCTCCATCAACACCTCAAGCACATAAGATCGATGACCAAGCTAGGTACGACAAGGACAAGACCGAAGACAGCAACAAGTCCCAAACGTGCCAAGCCCATGCTCATGACAGGGCAATGCCCACCATGACCCATGAATAGTGTTGACAAGACCCCAGTAGTCAACTCAGCTACAGTGAACAGTGCCATGTATAGTGTACGTAGGCCACTCATTGTCCCCTAAGCTCCCTATATAAGGAGCACCACGGGGAGCACCTACAATGAGCCCCTGGAGGCTTGATGTTTACGCACGCTTCTATTCTTGTAGACAGTGTTGGGCCTCCAAGTGCAGAGGTTTGTACAAGAGCAGCAAGTTTCCCTTAAGTGGATCACCTACGATTTATCGAACTCAGGGAGGTAAAGGTCAAAGATATTCCTCTCGAGCAACCCTGCAATTACGATACAAGAAGTCTCTTGTGTCCCCAACACACCCAATACACTTGTCAGCTGTATAGGTGCACTAGTTCGGCGAAGAGATAGTGAAATACAAGTAATATGGATGATTATGAGTAGTAACCGCAATCTAAAATAAAATTGGCAGCATGCAAACATGTAGCAGAACTGGTTGTAAACGGTGTTTCAATGCTTGGAAATAAGGCCTAGGGATCATACTTTCACTAGTGGACACTCTTAACAATGATACCATAATTGAATACATAGATATTATCACTTCACTACGCTACTCTGAACCACTCACCGGTTTGATAATAAACACAAATTCACTGCATAGGTCTGCATAAGCATTCCTTAAAGTTCGCATTCGCAAATCTATGGACGGCCCACGCTGTCACTTGAGCATACAAAGATGGTACTAACTAGTCACCACAATTCATAAGTATTTCTATAAATTAAGCATAAGAAACAAACACGGTGTACACACTGTCACCTTCACACCGTTGGACAAGGTGTCCCCGGATGAATGGATCGTAGCGAACAAGAGGGAGGGTGAATGGCGCTACGGCAAGTTTTAGTCTTTTTCAATTTTTATGCAACGGAAGGTAAAGGTGTGAACTTTAGCAATAGGGGTGATCCTACAATGAATATTGGACGAGTGCAACAAGTAAAGGAATCAACAAGATAACGAGAGTAAGGAGCGAGACAACCGGGGCGCGAGGCGAGTCGAGGTTTGTTTCCATGCAGTTCCTTCCACTAAAGGAAGTACGTCTGCGTTGAGGAGGTGCTAGTCTCACACAAGAGACTAGGCGGCCACACCACGAAGGAAGGCCTCACCTTCTTCCTCGAGAGAGCTCCACGAAGGTGCTCTTCCTCTTCCACTAAGGCACCGGTCGAGGCGGTGATTCCTTCACAAGGTTGGGGCGAGCTCCACAACAAGGATGCTCCCAACACCCTATGGATCTAGTACATCACCAAGCTAGACTCCATAGCTGCACATCTCCAATGCTCCACCATAGGAACCCATCTCCAATGCTCCACCATAGGAACTCTTCCAATGCTCCACCAAAGGAACTCTCCAATGCTCCACAAAAGGAACTCTTCTCCAAGATCCACTGAAGGAACCCTACCACCAAGATACACTAAGGAATAGCTAGTATTGGTGAAATCTCTCTTGGTAGAACTATAGATCGGGGTCTCCTCCACCAATCCTCAAAGTTTGGGCAAGATTGGTTGGATGGGGAAGGAGATCCTCAAGGATTAAGCTCAGCAACAATGGAGGAGAGAGAGGGGGAAGAGATAAAATCGTGTTGGGGAAGAAGGGGCCCTTAAATAGGCTCCTCCAAATCCAACCGTTAAGTCCAGATTTGGCCTAAGCGGTACTACCGCTTCTGGGAAGCGGTACTACCGCTCTGAGTTCGAAATCCCCCGGATCCGGGTCAAAGGACGCAGAGCGGTACTATCGCACGAGGTACCGCTTGAGGTACCGCAATAGGGTCCAGACCTTACTGGATCCAAAGCGGTACCAGAGCGGTACCAGGGCGGTACGACCGTAACTCGGTTACGGTACCTAAGCGGTACCGTGAGCGGTACTACCGCTCGTGAGCGGTACTACAGCCCCAGGTACTGCAGGGGTAACGCAGCGTGTTCTGGGGGACGAAAACATCACAGACTCAGAGCGGTACCAAGGGCGGTACCTATAGGGGTAGCGGTACTACCGCTACAGGTACCGGTAGTACCGGCCTGGCTAAATCTGGTTTTCTTCCCTTTTTCTCTCCAACCATGTCACCTTGCCAAACACACACAAAACCGAGAAAACCTATCAACTACGCTTCGGTCTTCCGATCTTGACGCGTCCGGCGAGGTCACCAGTGCTCTTGCAAATCTAACAATGATACTCAAGGCACACGGTGAGATTACTCAAGTGTTGTCATCAAACACACAAAACTTGGGGTGTGAATTTTGCTCTTACAATCTCCCCCTTTTTGGTGTTTGATGACAACACAAGAGTTGACAATAACATATGATATTATGATGAGATATTTTAGATTTGCAAAAAACTCGACGGAGCCCCAACTACACATGTGCATATCATGAATATGTATTTGAATACAAATACACATGTTGTAGACACATCACTCCCCCTAGTTTTTACAAACCAAGCACATATGCAACATAGATAAACGACATGTTCAAATAGCATATGCACAAAATGGAGGCAACATAAGATGATACATGGAGATTTGGGTGAAGTTATCATACCATAGCCTTGAGAATACCCAAACTCACAATAAGATGCCTCCATAGGGTTGTTGATGTAGCCATAAGACAAGATAAGCAACTAGAACCAAACGGCTACAAACAACAAAGGTCCCCATCCACCTAGGAACTTATCCCCCTTTGGCATCGGAACACCAAAAAGGAGGGTAACAAAACTAGAAGGATGGAGAAAAAGAACATACAACCAAGCTTGCAAAAAAAACGAGAAAACAAGCTTGAAGGAGGTTCTCAAAAACAAGAAGAAGAAAGCAAAGAAGAAAGACAAAACAAGGTTACGAAGAACCGAAAAACCCTCAAAGAGGGGGTGTTGGTGGCCGAAGCCACCGTGTAAGAATATAGTAGTTGTGAGGTTGCGTAGATGTATCTAGGACTCATGGACTAAAACTCAACATGAAGCTCATAAGTCACTTAATTGACAAATAGCAAATGTTTTGGATTTCTTTATGCATTATGGGGGGAGTGATAGCTCAATGGATTTAAACCGCATTCCCCCTATGTCCATGCGTTCCTTTCATATAGATATAAAGGTTAGGAGTGGTATGTGCGCACGATGGTCAAGCAAAGTTCGATGGATCAATGATATTTAGCTCATGCCTCAACTCAATGAAACGCTTCTCATCCAAGGGCTTCGTGAAGATGTCCGCCAATTGCTCCTTGGTGCCAATATAGGATAGTACAATATCTCCGCGAGCAATGTGATCCCGGATGAAGTGGTTCCGTATCTCAATGTGCTTCGTCTTGCCATGAAGAACCGGGTTGTAGGCGATCTTGATTGCGCTCTTATTGTCACACAAAAGAGGCACCTTGCTATACTCAAGTCCATAATCCCGCAAGGTTTGCCTCATCCATAAGATTTGAGCACAACTACTCGCCGCGGCAATATACTCGGCTTCCGCGGTGGAGACGGAGACACAATTTTGCTTCTTCGAGGACCAACATACCAAAGATCTTCCAAGAAAGTGACATGCTCCGGAGGTAGACTTCCTATCAATCTTGTCGCCCGCCCAATCGGAGTCGGTGAAACCAACCAATGCAAAGTCCGTGTCCCTTGGGTACCATAGTCCGAAGTGTGGGGTATCAACTAAATATCGAAAGATCCTTTTGACCGCCACAAGGTGGATTTCCTTCGGACTTGCTTGAAACCGTGCACACATACCGACGCTTAACATTATATCCGAGCGAGAGGCACAAAGGTAGAGAAGCGAACCTATCATCGAACGGTAGAGCTTGGTATCCACCGCCTTGCCGCCCTCGTCAAGAGTGAGTTGACACTTGAGTTGCATCGGAGTTCCAATCCCCTTGGCATCCTTCATATCAAAGCGCTTGAGCATGTCTTGGAGGTACTTTGCTTGATTGATGAAGGTGCCTTGTTGCATTTGCTTGATCTCGAACCCAATAAAGTACTTGAGTTCACCCATCATTGACATCTCAAACCTATTTGTCATCAACATAGCAAACTCATCATTGAATTTTTTGTTAGTAGAGCCAAATATGATGTCATCTACATAGAGTTGGCATACGAAAAGCTCCCCATTGACCTTCTTAGTAAAAAGAGTGGGATCGATTTTCCCCACTTCGAAACCACGGTCTTCAAGCAACTCCTTGAGATGCTCATACCAAGCTCTAGGAGCTTGTTTGAGACCATATAGGGCCTTTTTGAGCTTGAAGACATGGTCCGGGAAATGGGGGTCCTCGAACCCCGGGGTTGCTTCACATATACTTCCTCATGTAGAGGACCATTAAGAAAAGCACTCTTAACATCCATTTGTTGCAACTTAAAGCCATGATGTGAGGCAAAGGCCAAAAGGATACGGATGGACTCAAGCCTTGCAATGGGTGCAAAGGTTTCACCAAAGTCCACGCCTTCTACTTGGGAATAGCCTTGTGTCACCAATCTTGCTTTGTTGCGGATGACCGTGCCACTTTCATCTTGCTTGTTCTTGAAGATCCACTTGGTGCCGATAACATTGCGGCAATGATCGGGTCGCTTCATGAGAGTCCATACATCATTCCTCTTGAAGTTGTTGAGTTCCTCTTGCATTACGTTCAACCAATCGGGATCTTTGAGAGCATCATCAACTTTGAGTGGTTCCTCCCTAGAGACAAAGGCGTGGTGCGCACAAAAGTTTGCAAGTTGCCTCCGAGTGGTAACATTTCTCTTTAGATCACCAATGATGTTTTGCAAGGAATGAGACTTGAGACGCAAGTGTCTTGTAGTGGGGTCTTCACGGCGAGTGTCGGCTAAAGGAGATGATTCTTGTGAGTCCTCTTGGCCTTCATCACGGTTTAGGTCCTTGCCTTGACCTCCATTGTCGTTGAAAGGGGCATCATTGTCATGAGATCCGGATGGCTCGGGGGTATTGGGAATATTATTGTCCATGAAGATTATCCCCGAACCACTCGGAGAAGAACTTGAAGCTTGACCTTGGTCACTTGATGTTGGGTGTTGAGGTAGACGAGCTTGCGGTGAGTGTTGTTCTTGAGCTTGTTGAGGTGAACTTGGACTTGATTGTTGTTGTAGATGTCGGGGTTGATCTTGAGGTTGAGGTTGTTGTAGAGGTTGACTTGCATTTGTAAGATCCACGGAAGAAGCTTGGCCTTGTGGTGTAGATGGCTCCACTTGGGTGGAACTTGGTCCTTCCCCGGTACTCATAGAAGGTAGCTCTTGAGGTCGGCGAATGCCAACACCCATCCTTCCTATGGTATCCGGGGGAATTGCATCTCCTTTTTCACAAGAAGCACTTCGCTCCTCCAAAGATCTATCATCTTCATCGAATGTCACATCACAAGATTCTACAACACGTCCACTTGACTTGTTGAAGACTCTATAGGCGTGAGAATCCGTAGCATAGCCAACGAAAATTCCTTCTTGAGCTCTTGAATCAAACTTGGATAGGCGCGTGTCTTTGACAAGTATGTAGCATTTGCATCCGAAGACCTTGAAGTATGACACATTAGGCTTGTTGCCGGTGAGGAACTCATATGGTGTCTTCTCAAGACCTTTGCGAAAGTAGAGGCGATTAGTAGCATGGCATGCGGTAGAGATAGCTTCCGCCCAAAAATTGTAGTTGGACTTGTATTCCATCATCATGGTTCGAGCGGCTTCGATCAAGGTTCGATTCTTCCTTTCGGTGACCCCATTTTGTTGGGGGGTATATGGCGTGGAGTATTGGTGTTGGATTCCTTCTTCGCCGAGGAAGTCATCCAATGTGTAGTTCTTGAACTCCGTTCCATTGTCGCTCCTTATTGCGAGGATCTTGTTGTCGTACTTGCGTTGAACTTGGTTGGCAAACTCCATCATGGTCCGTTGAGTCTCACTCTTTTACTTGAAGAAGAATACCCAACAATAGTGTGAATAGTCATCAACGATGACGAGGCAATACTTCTTTCCTCCAAGATTTTCATGAGATGGTGGACCAAAGAGATCAACATGTAGGAGCTCCAAGCATCTTGTGGTAGAGATGATAGTCTTGGCCTTGTGAGGAGCTCCATGCATTTTTCCTTGTACGCAAGCCCTACAAACACGATCCTTGCAAAAAAGAGACATCTTCTTTTAGTCCGAGAATGTGGCCACCCTTGTGGAGACTTTGCAAAGTCCTCATGTTGACATGGGCTAGTCGGCGATGCCATAACCAACCCTTGTCACCTTTGGCGAATAGGCAAAGAGCGGAAGACGTTGTCTTTCCGGAGAAATCGACAACATACAAACCGTTCTCTACATATCCAACAAAAGCTACATTGAGTGTCTTGCTCCACAAGAGGACCACCATATGTTCATCAAAGAATGTGCATAAACCCATACGAGCAATTTGATGAACGGAGAGTAAGTTGTAACCAAGGGTCTCGACAAGGAGGACATTCACAAGTGAGATGTCGGGTGTTACCACCACCTTGCCAAGACCCAATACCTTAGAGCACGTGTTGTCGCCATATGATACGGTAGAGAGAGAAGGCACGAGGTCGACAACAATATCCTTGCTTCCGGTCATATGACTTGTGGCTCCACTATCAACCACCCATTTAGCACCACCGGAAGCATAGTCCTACAAGGAATCAAGTCTTGGATTTAGGTACCCATTTTTCAATGGGTCCTAGCATGTTAGTAACAAGGGGTTTGGGAACCCAAATAGTCCAATCAACATTGTCCTTTTGAGGACCAATAAAGAGAGCACGAATATGTCCATAGTAATCAACAAAAAGAACATGAGAAGGGTTGTTAGAGCCGGCGAAACCCGTCGAGGTGGAGTTGGGTACTCCATCCCTTCTTGAGCTAGCATTGCTCTCTTCAAGGTTGGTCTCCATGTTCTCCTTGTTCTTCTTCTTCTTGGTCCTCCTCTTCCTCTTTCTCTTTGGCTCGGTAGCCACTCCTCCTTCATTGCACGAGCCCTCTTTGACTCCATCTTTAGCTTCAATGATTCCTTCCAAGTACTTGGCTTGAACTTGGAGTCTATCAACCTTGGCCTTCAAGCGATTGACTTCATCTTCATGCTCCGAGTGTGGATGGCAAATATCAAACACTTGGACCTCCTTTGCCTTGTTCACCCGGAAGTGTTCCATCAAAGCTTCTTCTTGGAGAGCGTTCATCTTCATGAGCATGCGCTTGTCATTCTCCATCTTGGCAAGGTCACTTTCATGAGTGCAACATGCACGGTCCTTGCTCAAAGGAAAGTACTCCTTCAATGTTTCCTCTTGCATGGAATTGACTTCCATGAGCTTGGCTTCCCTTCTCTTCAAGGCGGCAATTTCCTCCTCATGATCACAACACGTGTCCTTTTCCTTGCTCATGCGGAGACATTCCACCAAAGACTCTTCTTGCTTGCTACTCAAACTCAATAGCTTGGCCTTGGTGATCTCAAGAGCGGCAATTTCTTCTTCATGGTTGCAACATGAGGTCTTCTCTTTGAACAAGCGGTAATATTCATCCAAGGCTTCTTCTTGAAGAGCATTGACTTCCAAGAGAAGAGCATTGTGCCTCTTCAAGGAAGTAACTTGATCCACAAGCTCATCATGACAAAGATTGGGGTCTTCATCATCTTTCCCTTTGTTGGCTTCCTCGAGCGAGAGCATCTTCTTTTTGAGGTCACCAACCAACTCAAGAGCGTGGTCTCGATCCTTGGTGAGTCGTGAAACAATAACTTCATTCTTGTCTTCAAGGACGACGACACTAGCTTCAAGAGACATGCGAAGATTCCGTTCATCATCAAGCTCCTCCTTGAGATTGGCAAGCTCAAAGGCCGCTTCCCTTTCCAACTTCTCCCTCTTCTCAATAAGATCGTGTGCCGCACCAAGTTGGGCTAGGAGAGCCCCAACATGAATCTTGGTGTCCCCCTTCATGTTAGTGAGAAAAGAATCCAAGGAATCCAAACCCATAATCTCACGTTTAACGGTGAGACTAGTGGCATCATCAATATATAAGGCATTAGTTGAAGATGATGGTTTGGAAGGGTATTTTACCTCCGTGGATACCTTTGCCATAAGGCAACGTGCATTGTTGGTGACGAGGTTCTCATTAGGAGAGTCGAAGAGGGAGATAGAGGGAGTGGAAATGGCGATGGCGGCCACTCCCTCTCCTTCCTTGTTGGAGCGCTTGTCCTCATGCTCTCCATCTTCATCGGAGGAGTACTCTTCTCGAATGATGAAGGCTCTAGGCTTCTTGTTGGAGGAGACCTTGTCGTCATCGGACCTTGGGGAGAACTTGGAGAATCCTTTGGAGAGTGGCTTGTACCTATCCTTTGGAATAAGCCTTCCACCATGATCTTCTCTTCTCTCAAACATACAATCCGCGACAAAATGATTCTTGCCACCGCAATTGTAGCATGTTCTTCCCTTTGTCCCTTCTCTTGGGCTCTTGGAGAGTCTTCTTGGAGAATCACGTGATCTTCTTGGTCTTGTGTTTCGGGACATGTTTCCATCCCAGAACTTCTTGGCGGCTGATGTCTACGGGAGCTTCTATTCTTGTAGACAGTGTTGGGCCTCCAAGAGCAGAGGTTTGTAGAACAACAGCAAGTTTCCCTTAAGTGAATCACCCAAGGTTTATCGAACTCAGGGAGGAAGAGGTCAAAGATATCCCTCTCAAGCAACCCCGCAACCACAAAGCAAGAAGTCTCTTGTGTCCCCAACACACCTAATACACTTGTCAGATGTAAAGGTGCACTAGTTCGGCGAAGAGATAGTGAGATGCAAGTAATATGGATGAGTATGAGTGGTAATAGTAATCTGAATAAAATATGGCAGCGAGTAAACATGCAACAAAACAAGTAAACAAACGGAGATTCGATGCTTGGAAGCAAGGCCTAGGGATCCTGCTTTCACTAGTGGACACACTCAACAATGATCACATAATAGGACTACTCTACACCCTCTTGTTGGATGATGAACACCACTAATTGTGTAGGATTACACGAACCCTCAATGCCGGAGTTAACAAGCTCCACAATATTCAATGTTCATATATAAATAACTTTAGAGTGCAAGATAGATCAACACAATTACACCGAGTACTAACATAGCATGCACACTGTCAACATCAGCTATGAAAGGGGGAATAGATCGCATCAATACCATCATAGTAATAGTTAACTTCATAATCTACAAGAGATCACAATCATAGCATATACCAAGTACTTCATGATGCACACACTGCCAACATTACATCATGGAGGAGGAATAGACTACTTTAATAACATCACTAGAGTAGCACATAGATGATATTCAACTAGATCACAAAGAGAGAGAGATGAACCACATAGCTACAGCGGAGCCCTCAGCCCTGAGGGTGAATTACTCCCTCCTCATCATGGAGGCAGCGATGGCGGTGAAGATGGCGGTGGAGACGTCGGTGGAGATGGCTCCGGGGGCAATTCCCCGTCCCGGCAGGGTCCCAGAACAGAGACTTCTGTCCCCCGAATTGGAGTTTCGCGATGTGGCGGCGCCCCTGGAGTCTTTCTGGAGTTTCGTCAAGAGTTCTCGCGTTTTTAGGTCGAGACGGCTTTAATAGGCGAAGAGGCGGCGCAGGGGGTGCCTGGGGGCTCCCCACCATAGGCCGGCGCGGGCCCAGGCCAGGCCGCGCCGCCTTATGGTGTGGTGGCCCTCTGGCCCCTCTCCGACTCTTCTTCGGTGTTCTGGATGCTTCCGGGAAAAATAGGAGGTTTGGTCTTCGTTTCGTCGAATTCTGAGAATATTGCCCGAACAGCCTTTCTGGAACCAAAAACAGCAGAAAACAGGAACTGGCACTATGGCATCTTGTCAATAGGTTAGTTCCAGAAAACGCATAAAAACAATATAAAGTGTGAACAAAACATGTAGGTATTGTCATAAAACAAGCATGGAACATCAGAAATTATAGATACGTTGGAGACGTATCAGCATCCCCAAGCTTAGTTCCTACTCGTCCTCGAGTAGGTAAACGATAAAAGATAATTTCTGAGGTGACATGCTACCAACATAATCTTAATCATACTATTGTAAAGCATATGAGATGAATGGAGCGATTCAAAACAATGTTAATGCAATGAGTAAACAATTGAATCATATAGCAAAGACTTTTCATGAATAGTACTTTCAAGACAAGCATCAATAAGTCTTGCATAAGAGTTACTCATAAAGTAATAAATTCAAAGTAAAGACATTGAAGCAACACAATGGAAGATAAAGTTTCAGCAGTTGCTTTCAACTTGTAACATGTATATCTCATGGATAGTTGTCAATGCAAAGCAATATAACAAGTGCAATAAGCAAGTATGTAAGAATCAATGCACGAGTTAACACAAGTGTTTGCTTCTTGAGGTGGAGAGAGATAGGTGAACCGACTCAACATAAAAGGTAAAAGAATGGTCCTTCAAAGAGGAAAGCATCGATTGCTATATTTGTGCTAGAGCTTTTATTTTGAAAACATGAAACAATTTTGTCAACGGTAGTAATAAAGCACATGTATCATGTAAATTATATCTTACAAGTTGCAAGCCTCATGCATAGTATACTAATAGTGCCCGCACCTTGTCCTAATTAGCTTGGACTACCGGATCATCGCATTGCACATGTTTTAACCAAGTGTCACAATGGGGTACCTCCATGCCGCCTGTACAAAGGTCTAAGGAGAAAGCTCGCATTTTCGATTTCTCGCTTTTGATTATTCTCAACTTAGACATCCATACCGGGACAACATGGACAACAGATAATGGACTCCTCTTTAATGCATAAGCATGTGGCAACAATTATTATTCTCATATGAGATTGAGGATATATGTCCAAAACTGAAACTTCCACCATGAATCATGGCTTTGGTTAGCGGCCCAATGTTCTTCTCTAACAATATGCATGCTCCAACCATTAAGGTGGTAGATCTCTCTTACTTCAGACAAGACGGACATGCATAGCAACTCACATGATATTCAACAAAGAATAGTTGATGGCGTCCCCGAAACATGGTTATCGCACAACAAGCAACTTAATAAGAGATAAAGTGCATAAGTACATATTCAATACCACAATAGTTTTTAAGCTATTTGTCCCATGAGCTATATATTGTAAAGGCGAATGATGGAATTTTAAAGGTAGCACTTCAAGCAATTTACTTTGGAATGGCGGAGAAATACCATGTAGTAGGTAGGTATGGTGGACACAAATGGCATAGTGGTTGGCTCAAGGATTTTGGATGCATGAGAAGTACTCCCTCTCGATACAAGGCTTAGGCTAGCAAGGTTGTTTGAAGCAAACACAAGCATAAACTAGTACATCAAAACTTACATAAAAGACATATTACAAGCATTATAAGACTATACATTGTCTTCCCCGTTGTTCAAACACCTCACTAGAAAATATCTAGACTCTAGAGAAACCACTCATGCAAACCAAATTTTAACAAGCTCTATGTATTTCTTCACTAATAGGTGCAAAGTATATGATGCAAGAGCTTAAACATGAGCACAACAGTTGCCAAGTGTCAGGTTATTCAAGACATCATACCAATTACTACACGTAGCATTTTCCGTTTCCAACCATATAACAATTAACGAAGCAGTTTCATCCTTCGCCACGAAAATTAAAAGCTAAGAACACATGTGTTCATACGAACCAGCGGAGCGTGTCTCTCTCCCACACAAGCATTTATTCAAACAAAAACAAAAACAAGAAACATACAGACGCTCCAAGTAAAGTACATAAGATGTGACCGAATAAAAATATAGTTTCAAGAGAAGGAACCCGATAATTTGTCGATGAAGAAGGGGATGCCTTGGGCATCCCCAAGCTTAGATGCTTGAGTCTTCTTGAAATATGCAGGGATGAACCACCGGGGCATCCCCAAGCTTAGAGCTTTCACTCTCCTTGATCATAGTATATCATCCTCCTCTCTTGACCCTTGAAAACTTCCTCCACACCAAACTCGAAACAAACTCATTAGAGGGTTAGTGCATAATTAAAAATTCACATGTTCAGAGGTGACACAATCATTCTTAACACTTCTGGACATTGCTCAAAGCTACTGGAAGGTAATGGAACAAAGAAATCCACCCAACACAGCGAAAGAAGCAATGCGAAATAAAAGGCAGAATCTGTCAAAACAGAACAGTCCGTAAAGACGAATTTTAAAAGAGCACCAGACTTGCTCAAATGAAAATGCTCAAATTGAATGAAAGTTGCGTACATATCTGAGGATCACTCACGTAAATTGGCTTAATTTTCTGAGTCACCTACAGAGAATTAGACCCAGATTCGTGACAGCAAAGAAATCTGTTTCTGCACAGTAATCCAAATCTAGTATTCACTTTACTATCAAAGACTTTACTTGGCACAACAAAACACAAAACTAAGATAAGGAGAGGTTGCTACAGTAGTAAACAACTTCCAAGACACAAATATAAAACAAAGTACTGTAGCAAAATAACACATGGGTTATCTCCCAAGAAGTTCTTTCTTTATAGCCATTAAGATGGACTCAGCAGTTTTAATGTTGCGCTCGCAAGAAATAGTATTTGGAGCAAAAAGAGAGCATCAAGAAGCAAATCCAAAACACATTTAAGTCTAACATGCTTCCTATGAAGAGGAGTCTTGTACACAAATGAATTCATGAAGAACAAAGTGACAAGCATAAGAGGATAAAACACGAGTAACTTCAAGATTCTCGACATAAAGAAGGGAAACTTAATATTATTGAAATGCATATAACCATATTTCCCTCTCTTATAATAACTTTCAGTAGCATCATTGATGAAATCCACAATATACCCATCACTTAAAACATTCTTATCATAATTCATATGCATAGAAGTATCATTAAATTTGGCATAAGAAGAGTTATTCTCATTAATAGTAATTGGAGTAAGATTATTATCAAGAATTTGAACATGGTAAACAAATTGCATATTAAGGGAATTGTTTTTGGTAATCCAATCATGACTATGACAAGTTTCATAAGGATAGTTAGAACCTATATCATAGCATTCTTTATAATAATCATCGGAGATCGGGGGCACGGTGTCATCATAGGAAATAGAATAGTTATCTTTCGAGTCGGTTTATCCGTGTCCACACCATCATTGTTATTAGAAGGAGATGTATCAAGAACATAATGACCAGTAGCTAAAGGATTTTCAAACACCTCTTCCCCAAGCTTAGAGCTTTCTATATCATTATGGGAGGAAGCATGGATAGCACTCACACTATGGCAATTATTATCATCATTTTCAGAATTAGTTTCCCAGAGATTTGTAATATCAAAAGTAGTGTGCTCATTCAAATCATGATCGCTAATGTATGTAAAGGGCATAGGAAGATCATCGTATTCAGATTCATTATCATAATAATCATTAGGAGCAACATACTTACGGTTACCTAGCGTTATCTCATTCACGCGGGGATACGCCGTTACCTCTTTCTTTTTATTCTCCTTCTTCTTCTTCTTTTTCTTCTTCGTTCCCTTCTTCTTGTTCCCTTCTTTAGGAGGAAGAGGCTTGAAGGGTGGCTTGTCCGCATAACCTGATTTACTTTCAGAAACAATAGAAGAAACTTGGGAGGATCCCTCCTTTTCATTAATTAGTTGAAAACACACAGCGGTCCTATCATAGTTTGGCAAGGTGTCATCTTCTAAAATATTTTGTATGTAAGTATTTGTATGGCTATTATCAATGCAATAAGAAAAACACCCATGCAGGACATCATCAATATCAAGATCACTCATATGCAACAAAGAGATTTTTCTTGACATTTCCTCACACCCCAAAAATAAAGTAAGTTCATCATGCTGATTAGGAGTAATTTCATCATCACAATACAAATTTGCAGCACTCATTGGGTTCAAATTATCATTGGAGGAGCATTGAAAATTAAAATGACCCACTTCATGGCAAACTTCACAAATAAAAGGATAGAGGGCACAAACTTTTTTACCAAGATCATCTAGAGCCCTAAACCACTTTCTAGTTTTTTCATTAGCATGATGGATACAATATTCATCTTCGATTTGATTAATTCCACAAGGTCTATGTATTCCACAAAAATTAACATGCTTATAGGAAATAGCATTCTTAGGAGTTTGAGCATGCTTATTACAATAATTAACAACAATTTCATTCTTCATGCAAGCCTCTTTAAAAGGTTCATGATACTTATCAAAATTCTTTTTAGGCAATTCAAAATGAGAAGCAAAGGCTTTATAAAGATTTGCAGCAACTTGAGAGTCAAGACCATAAGTAGCACTCATATTTCGAAATTTATCGGTATCCATAAAAGTTTCAATGCATTCATAATCATAATTTATACCGACTCTTTACCTTTGTCGTTCTCCCAATCTTCGAGTGTTCTCCTTAATCCGATCAAGAAGGTCCCTTTTAAACTCTTCTTTGTTGCGCGTGAATGATCCGGAACAAGTAGCATCCAAGCAAGGTCTTATCTTGAAAAGAAAGTCTTGCATAGAAATTATCAATGATGATATTACTCGGAAGCTCATGATTGGGGCATTTGAGCATTAAAGACTTCAATCTCTCCCATGCTTGGGCAATACTCTCTCCATCATGAGGCCAGAAATTATATATTCGGTTTCGGTCTTTGTGAATTTCACTTGGAGGATAGAATTTAGAATAAAATAGAGGCACAATATCCTTCCAATCAAGAGAATGCTCATCCTTCAGCAGTTTATGCCAATGCGCCGCTTTACCGTACAACGACATAGAGAATAATTTCTTCTTCACTTCATCCATAGAGATGCCTGCACACTTGAATAACCCGCATAATTCATGCAAAAACAAGTAAATGATCTCCAGGATGCACAGTTCCATCCCCTTCATAGCGGTTATCCATAACACGTTCAATAATTTTCATAGGTATTTTATATGGAATACTTTCAGTAGGTGCATTTAAAATATCACAAGCATCATTAGAGTTATCGCATATGGGAGATAAAGTATTATCAGAGAAAATTTTCTCCCCTAAAGATGGGAAGCTAAAAATATCACAAAAACTAGCTTCCCCAAGCTTAGACTTCTCCATAGCATTAGCGAGTAATTGCATTCATACTAATAACATCGCTACTAGCATGCAAATAAGGTTCCATAGGTTTTTTAATTTTCGCATCAAACAATTCTAAATCAGGAAAAAGATTAAAAAGCTCACCAAATTTTTTGTTGTTTTCCATTATGCCTAACTAGTGAAAATAAAAACAAGAAACAAAAAGATGCAATTGCAGAATCTAAAGGAGATAGCTTCGAGCACTCACACACCGGCAAGAGTGCTAGGAAATAGCTTAGTAGTCGGAGGATGTGAATACCTTTTACCTTACCTCCCCGGCAACGGCGCCAGAAAATAGCTTGATGTCTACGGGAGCTTCTATTCTTGTAGACAGTTGTTGGGCCTCCAAGAGCAGAGGTTTGTAGAACAGCGAGCAAGTTTCCCTTAAGTGAATCACCCAAGGTTTATCGAACTCAGGGAGGAAGAGGTCAAAGATATCCCTCTCAAGCAACCCCTGCAACCACAAAGCAAGAAGTCTCTTGTGTCCCCAACACACCTAATACACTTGTCAGATGTAAAGGTGCACTAGTTCGGCGAAGAGATAGTGAGATGCAAGTAATATGGATGAGTATGAGTGGTAATAGTAATGTGAATAAAATATGGCAGCGAGTAAACATGCAACAAAACAAGTAAACAAACGGAGATTCGATGCTTGGAAGCAAGGCCTAGGGATCCTGCTTTCACTAGTGGACACTCTCAACAATGATCACATAATAGGACTACTCTACACCCTCTTGTTGGATGATGAACACCACTAATTGTGTAGGATTACACGAACCCTCAATGCCGGAGTTAACAAGCTCCACAATATTCAATGTTCATATTTAAATAACCTTAGAGTACAAGATAGATCAACACAATTACACCGAGTACTAACATAGCATGCACACTGTCAACATCAGCTATGAAAGGGGGAATAGATCGCATCAATACCATCATAGTAATAGTTAACTTCATAATCTACAAGAGATCACAATCATAGCATATACCAAGTACTTCATGATGCACACACTCGCCAACATTACATCATGGAGGAGGAATAGACTACTTTAATAACATCACTAGAGTAGAACATAGATGATATTCAACTAGATCACAAAGAGAGAGAGATGAACCACATAGCTACAGCGGAGCCCTCAGCCCCGGGGGTGAATTACTCCCTCCTCATCATGGAGGCAGCGATGGCGGTGAAGATGGCGGTGGAGACGGCGGTGGAGATGGCTCCGGGGGCAATTCCCCGTCCCGGCAGGGTGCCGGAACAGAGACTTCTGTCCCCCGAATTGGAGTTTCGCGATGTGGCGGCGCCCCTGGAGTCTTTCTGGAGTTTCGTCAAGAGTTCTCGCGTTTTTAGGTCGAGACGGCTTTAATAGGCGAAGAGGCGGCGCAGGGGGGTGCCTGGGGGCTCCCCACCATAGGCCGGCGCGGGCCCAGGCTAGGCCGCGCCTCCTTATGGTGTGGTGGCCCTCTGGCCCCTCTCCGACTCTTCTTCGGTGTTCTGGATGCTTCCGGGAAAAATAGGAGGTTTGGTCTTCGTTTCGTCGAATTCCGAGAATATTGCCCGAACAGCCTTTCTGGAACCAAAAACAACAGAAAACAGGAACTGGCACTGTGGCATCTTGTCAATAGGTTAGTTCCAGAAAATGCATAAAAACAATATAAAGTGTGAACAAAACATGTAGGTATTGTCATAAAACAAGCATGGAACATCAGAAATTATAGATACGTTGGAGACGTATCAGCGGCGAGAGCCATGTGCTCATGGTAGTTGACCTTGAGATCATCCGATCCCCACTCAACGGGATCCTCATCGCTTTCACTAGCTTCATGCACCTTCATCTTCAATGCAAGGTTGGGCTTGCGCGAGTTGTGGGCGCGAGCAACAAGATCCTCCGCATTCTTCTTGGAGATGTCCAAAGCGATGACTTCGCTAAGGACTTCATCGGATGTCATAGCACGGAAGGAGGCGTTTTGGTGGATGGCCGTCAACTTCACTTCCTCATAAGGGAGGAGAGCGTTGTAGAACTTGCGCTTGATCCAATGGTCATCCACGAACGTTGCTCCAAGATCTTGCATTTGCACGGCAAGAGCGATGAGGCGCCGATACATTTCTTCGGGGTCTCTCCTTCAATCATGACGAAATTGTCGGCCATGTTGTTCACTTCATCAAAACGAGAGCTTTGGATGCTTGCATTGCCGAGGAAGAGCTTCTCAAGTTTGTCCCATGCTTCCTTGGCGGTCTTGAGCGAGCGGATATGAGCGCGGTCCTTGGGGGTGATGGCCATATGAATCATGTTGATGGCGGTGGCGTTGAGTTGGTCATCCACCACATCTCTTCTTGTCAATTTCTTGGGATCTCGTGGTGAATAGCCCTCCTCAATGATACGCCAAAGCTTGGTAGAAGCGCTGCGCACATGAGAACGCATTAAGAATTGCCAATTCTCAAAGTTGTTTGACTCAAGAGACGGTGGTGAACCATGCGACAAGATATGCGGCATAGGTATTGGAACGTTTATGGTGTAATCATTTGGTGGTGGCACCGCATGATAACCCCCTAGACGTTCCGCAACCGGTGTGTCATCATCCTTCCCTTTTGTTGAAGTGTCGGTATCCCCAAGCCCTTCCTTTTGTGGATCTTTTGTCGCTTCCGCGACAAAATCAACAAGAGGAAGGGGGTTAGCTTTTGGTGGCAGATCTTCGGCACTTGCTTTTGGTGGAGGGTTTGGTTTTTGTACAACCAACTCCATCATCATCGCCTTCATTTGGGCAACGATGGATGACTCCAATTTCTTGAGGTCATCCAACGTAGCCGTCGTGGAATCGATGGGCAATGATGGAGCGGGTGGCACAAGGGAAGGTGACCCATTCTTATCCGCCTCTTGTTCGGCCATTTCTTAGGCGGTAAAGCCCAAGTAAGAAAACCTTGCTCTGATACCACTTGAATGGATCGTAGCGAACAAGAGGGGGGGGGGGGGTGAATGGCGCTACGGCAAGTTTCAGTCTTTTTCAATTTTTATGCAACGGAAGGTAAAGGTGTGAACTTTAGCAATAGGGGTGATCGTACAATGAATATTGGACGAGTGCAACAAGTAAAGGAATCAACAAGATAACGAGAGTAAGGAGCGAGACAACCGGGGGGGCGAGGCGAGTCGAGGTTTGTTTCCCGCAGTTCCTTCCACTAAAGGAAGTACGTCTGCGTTGAGGAGGTGCTAGTCTCACACAAGAGACTAGGCGGCCACACCACGAAGGAAGGCCTCACCTTCTTCCTCGAGATAGCTCCACGAAGGTGCTCTCCCTCTTCCACTAAGGCACCGGTCGAGGCGGTGATTCCTTCACAAGGTTGGGGCGAGCTCCACAACAAGGATGCTCCCAACACCCTATGGATCTAGTACATCACCAAGCTAGACTCCATAGCTGCACATCTCCAATGCTCCACCATAGGAACCCATCTCCAATGCTCCACCATAGGAGCTCTTCCAATGCTCCACCAAAGGAACTCTCCAATGCTCCACAAAAGGACCTCTTCTCCAAGATCCACTAAAGGAACCCTACCACCAAGATCCACTAAGGAATAGCTAGTATTGGTGAAATCTCTCTTGGTAGAACTATAGATCGGGGTCTCCTCCACCAATCCTCAAAGTTTGGGCAAGATTGGTTGGATGGGGAAGGAGATCCTCAAGGATTAAGCTCAGCAACAATGGAGGAGAGAGAGGGGGAAGAGATAAAATCGTGTTGGGGAAGAAGGGGCCCTTAAATAGGCTCCTCCAAATCCAACCGTTATGTCCAGATTTGGCCTAAGCGGTACTACCTCTTCTGGGAAGCGGTACTACCGCTCTGAGTTCGAAATCCCCCCAGATCTGGTCAAAGGACACAGAGCGGTACTACCGCACGAGGTACCGCTTGAGGTACCGCAATAGGGTCCAGACCTTACTGGATCCAAAGCGGTACCGAAGCGGTACCAGAGCGGTACGACCAGTAACTCGGTTACGTGCATCGATACGTCCAATTTGCATCACTATTTTATATCATAATTTGTCTGTTATTCATTGATATATTTCATATTGGGACACAATACTTATGTTATTTCATCTATTTTGCATGTTTCATGATTATTTGGGGATCGAGCACCGGAGCCGGGATTCTCGTCGGAAAAAGCACCGTCGGGATGCAATATTTCGGAAGATCAACCGTGGAAGGAAGTTTTACCAAAAATCCTATTTTTCCGGATGACGGAGGAAGCCGGAAGGGGGAGTCGGGTGGACCCAAGGTGGGCCCACACCATAGGGCGGCGCGGCCCATGGCCCGGCCGCGCCACCATGTGGTGTGGGGCCCCCTCGGCCTCTTTCGCCTCCTTTTCTTCGCGGAACCCTTCGTCCCGAAGACCTAAGCCACGAGAGGAATCCTCACGAAGGGTTACGGCCGCCTCTCGCGGGGCGGAGAACACCGGAGAGAAAAGAGCTCTCCGGCGGGCAGGAATCCGCCGGGAAATTCCCTCCCGGAGGGGGAAATCGACGCCATCGCCACCGCCATCGAGCTGGACATCATCTCCATCACCACCATCATCATCTCCACCATCATCACCGCCATCTCCACCGCTGGACATCGTCACCGCTGTAGCAATTTGGGTTTGATCTTGATTGTTTGATAGGGGAAACTCTCCCGATACTGATTTCTACTTGTTATTGATGCTATTGAGTGAAACCATTGAACCAAGGTTTATGTTCAGATTGTTATTTATCATCATATCACCTCTGATCATGTTCCATATGATGTCTCGTGAGTAGTTCGTTTAGTTCTTGAGGACATGGGTGAAGTCTAAATGTTAGTAGTGAACTATGGTTGAGTAATATTCAATGTTATGATATTTAAGTTGTGGTGTTATTCTTCTAGTGGTGTCGTGTGAACGTCGACTACACGATACTTCACCATTTATGGGCCTAGGGGAATGCATCTTGTACTCGTTTGCCAATTGCGGGGTTGCCGGAGTGACGAAACCTAAACCCCCGTTGGTATATCGATGCGAGGAGGGATTGCAGGATCTCGAGTTTAAGGCTCGTGGTTAGATTTATCTTAATTACTTTCTTGTAGTTGCGGATGCTTGTAAGGAGTATAATCACAAGTATGTATTAGTCCTAGGAAGGGCGGTACATTAGCATAGGTTCACCCACACAACACTTATCAAAACAATGAAGATTAATCAACTGTATGTAGCGAAAGCACTAGACTAAAATCCCGTGTGTCCTCGAGAACGTTTGGTCATTATAAGTAAACAAACCGGCTTGTCCTTTGTGCTAAAAAGGATTGGGCCACTCGCTGCAATTATTTCTCTCGCATTTTACTTACTTGCACTTTATTCATCTGTTACATCAAAACCCCCTGAATACTTGTCTGTGAGCATTTACAGTGAATCCTTCATCGAAACTGCTTGTCAACACCTTCTGCTCCTCGTTGGGATCGACATTCTTACTTATCGAAGATACTACGATACACCCCCTATACTTGTGGGTCATCAAGACTATTTTCCTGGCGCCGTTGCCGGGGAGTGAAGCGCTATTGGTAAGCGGAATTGGTAAGGAAAACCTTTACTCGTTTGTGCTGATTTTATTTCTCGCTCGCTGCGATAAGTCATTATGGATAGATCTTCTCTTCAATTTCTATTTGGGAAATCTACTACTACTCGCAACGGTAGTGGATGAGGCGCCGGTGAGGAAGTAATACCATATAAAATACCTACGAAAATTATTGAACATGTTATGGATAACCGCTATGAAGGGGATGGAACCGTCCATCCTGGTGATCATTTACTTGTTTTTGCATGAATTATGCGGGTTATTCAAATGTGCAGGTATTGCTATGAATGAAGTTAGAAAGAAACTATTCTCTATATCGCTGTCCGGTAAAGCGGCGCATTGGTATAAATTGCTCGAAGAATGGTGATTCTCTTGATTGGGAGGACATTGTGCCTTTATTTTACTCCAAATTTTATCCTCCAAGTGAAATTCACAAAGATAGGAACCGCATATATAATTTCGGCCTCATGTGGAGAGAGTATTGCCCAAGCTTGGGGGAGATTGAAGTCTTTAATGCTCAAATGCCCCATTCATGAGCTTCCCGGTAATGTTATTATTGATAATTTCTATGCAAGACTTTCTTTTCAAGACAAGACCTTGCTGGATACTTCTTGTTCTGGATCATTTACACGCAATAAAGAAGAGTTTAAAAGGGACCTTCTTGATCGGATCCAAGAAAATACCGAAGGTTGGGAGAACGACAAGGATAGAGAATCGGGTATAATTTATGATTATAAATGCATTGAAGCTTTTATGGATACTGATACATTTCGTAATATTAGTGCTACATATGGTCTTGATTCTCAAGTTGCTGCAAACCTTTATAAAGCTTTTGCCTCTCATTAGGAATTGCCCAAGAAGAATTTTGATAAGTATCATGAAACGTATAAAGATAAAATTGATTCATCTATTAATAAGTGTGTTGTAGTTGAAACTGCAGATCGTGTTATTCCCGAAGCTTATATTGAAAAAACTCCTTTTCCTGCTAAAATGAGGGAGTACTCGTTATAAATAGTGCGGTTCGTAAAAGTGAAAAGAAACCTATAGAACCTAAAGAACAAATAAAAGTTGAACTCCGTTGTTGCAATAGTTAAAGATCTTGTGACTCGAAAATGTAGAGGATGGTCATATTATTTTCTCGTGAAGATGCTTCTAATATTGTTTCACATCCTAATAAACCCAAACAAGCTAGTGTTCCTATGCTATCCGTTAGAATTGGTGATCATTGCTATTATGGTTTATGTGATATTGGTGCAAGTGTTAGTGCTATACCTTATGAGCTTTACACGGAGATTATGCACGAAATTGATTCTTGTGAACTTGAAGATATTGATGTGGTTATTCAGCTGGCTAATAGAGAAACTATTTCTCCAATTGGTATTGTTCGAGATGTGGAAGTTCTATGTGGTAAGATTAAATATCCCGCTGACTTTTTGGTACTTGGTTCTGCTGCTAGCGATTATTGTCCTATCATTTTTGGTAGACCTTTTCTAAATACTTGTGGAGCTATTATAGATTGCAAGAAAGAGAAAATTTTGACTAAATTTGCTGGTGAATCTTATGAGTTTAACTTCTCTAAATTTACCAAAACTCCTTATAAAGCTGATTTGCCTAGTAATGATTTTAAAATGGAGCAAGGTGTGCATCTATTGTTCTTGTTCCTAATAATCCTTTGCGGCAACATTTGGAGGATAGCGAGAGTGAAGTTTTTAGGAAAGAAAGAGATGAGCTTGAGGAGATTTTTCTTCGCCAACCTATTCTCAAGCATGATTTACCTAGGTGGAAGACTTGGGTACAACACCGCCACCAAAGGAAGATCATGTTTTTGATTTAAAGCCTTTGCTCGATAATCTTAAATATGCTCATATTGATGATAAGAAAATATATCCTGTTATTATTAGTTCTAAGCTTACGGAGTTTGAAGAAGAAAGATTATTGCAAATATTGAAGAAACACCGAGGTGCTATTGGCTATACTCTTGATGACTTGAAGGGGATTTCTCCCTCTATTTGCCAACACGCCATTAATATGGAAGATGATGTGAAGCCTCGTTGTTGAACCTCGGCGTCGTCTAATTCCTAAGATGAAGGATCCGGTAAGAAATGAGGTATTACGACTTCTTGAAGCTGGTATTATATATCCTATTGCCGATAGTAGATGGGTTAGTCCTGTGCATTGCGTTCCTAAGAAAGGAGGAATGACTCGTTGTGCCTAATGATAATGATGAGCTCATACCTCAAAGAGTAGTTGTAGGGTATAGAATGTGCATTGATTATCGAAAAGTTAATAAGGTTACTAAGAAAGATCATTACCCTTTACCATTTATTGATCAAATGTTAGAAAGGTTATCTAAAAATACTCATTTTTGCTTTCTTGATGGTTATTCCGGGTTTTCGAAATTGTCGTTAAAGCTAAAGATCAAGAGAAAACCACTTTTACTTGTCCCTATGGAACTTATGCTTATAGGCGTATGCCTTTTGGTTTATGTAATGCTCCTGCTACTTTTCAAAGATGCATGTCCGCTATTTTTCATGGCTTTTGTGAGAGTATTTTGGAAGTATTCATGGATGATTTTTCTCGTCTATGGGAATTCTTTTGATAGTTGCTTGCGAAACCTTGATAAAGTTTTGCGGAGATGTGAAGAAACTAACCTTGTTCTTAATTGGGAGAAATGCCACTTTATGGTTAATGAAGGAATTGTATTGGGACATAAAATTTCGAGAGAGGTATTGAAGTTGATAGAGCTAAAGTTGAAGCTATTGAGAAGATGCCCTATCCAAGGGATGTTAAAGGTATTCGTAGTGTTCTTGGTCATGTTGGGTTTTATAGGAGATTTATTAAAGATTTCTCCAAGATTTCAAAGCCTCTTACTAATCTTCTTCAAAAAGATGTACCTTTTGTTTTTGATGATGATTGTAAGGAAGCTTTTGAAACTCTAAAGAAAGCCTTAACAAGCTTGCTCCTATAGTTGAACCTCCCGATTGGAATTTACCATTTGAAATTATGTGTGATGCTAGTGATTTTCTTTGTAGGCGCTGTTCTTGGACAAGCGAGTAGATAAAAAACTAAATGTTATTCATTATGCTAGCAAAACTCTTGATGTCTGCTCAAAGAAATTATGCTACTACTGAAAAAGAATTGTTAGTTCGTAGTCTTTGCTTGTGATAAATTTAGATCTTATATTGTTGATTCAAAAGTTACGATTCATACCGATCATGCTGCAATTAGATACCTTATGACAAAGTAAGATGCTAAGCCGAGACTTATTAGATGGGTACTTCTTTTGCAAGAATTTGATTTACATATTGTAGATAGGAAAGATGCTGATAATCCCGTTGCCGATAATTTGTCTAGATTGGAAAATATTGCTTATGATCCTGTTCCCGTTAATGATAGTTTTCCAAATGAACAATTGGCTATAATAAAGGTGAGCTCGCGAGACAGTCCTTGGTATGCTGATTATGCTAACTTTATTGTTTCCAAGTACTTGCCTCCAACCTTTTCAGCTCAGCAGAGGAGGAAATTCTTTTATGACTTGAGGCATTATTTCTGGATGACCCACACTTATATAAAGAAGGAGTGGATGGTATTCGCGAAGGTGTGTTCCCGAATATGAACAACAAGAGATATTGAGTAAATGTCATGGCGAGTGTTTATGGAGGACATCACGCCGGAGATAGAACCGCGCAAAAGGTTCTACAATCAGGTTTTTATTGGCCAACTCTCTTCAAAGATGCAAGGAAGTTTATTTTATCTTGTGATGAATGTCAAAGGGTTGGTAATATCTCCGGACGCAATGAAATGCCTATGAATTATACTCTTGTTATTGAACCGTTTGATTGCTTGGGGATTTGACTTCATGGGACCTTTTCCCTCTTCAAAAGGTAACACTCATATACTTGTTGTTGTTGATTATGTTACTAAATGGGTGGAAGCCATACCTACAAAAAGTGCTGACGGTGAGACCTCGTTAAAAATGCTTTTAGATATTATTTTTCCTAGATTTGGAGTACCTAGATATATTATGACTGATGGAGGTTCTCATTTTATTCATGGAGGTTTTGAAAAACTCTTGCTAGGTATGGTATTAATCATAGAATTGCTTCCGCTTATCACCCTCAAAGTAGTGGTCAAGTAGAATTATCAAATAGAGAAATTAAATCTATCTTGCAGAAGACCGTTAATAAATCTAGAAAGAATTGGGCTAGTAAATTGAAAGATGCACTATGGGCTTATAGAACTCGCTTATAAAAACCCCATGGGAATGTCACCTTATAAAATGGTTTACGTAAAAGCTTGTCATTTACCTTTAGAACTAGAACACAAAGCTTATCGGGCCGTTAGAGAATTAAATAAAGATCCTAAACTTGCCCGGTAATAAGAGGTTGCTACAATTAAGTTCTCTAGATGAATGGAGAAGTGAAGCTTATGAAAATGCTAAACTCTTTAAATAAAAAGTTAAGAAATGGCATGATAGAAGGATCATCAAAAGAGAGTTTAATATTGGGGATAAAGTCCTATTGTATCGGTCTCGTCTCGATTCTTTGCGGGGAAATTACTCTCGAAATGGGAAGGACCATATGTTGTTGAGGAGGTGTATCGTTCAGGAGCAATTAAAATTAGCTCTCTCCAAGGCAATGCTACGCAAGTGGTGAATGGACAAAGACTCAAGCATTATATCTCGGGTGATTCTTATAATGTTGATGTTGATATTATTCAAGTGGAAACACCGGAGGCTTTCATCAAAGGACAAATTGACGATCCGCCGTAACTCGACTTTGAATAGGTAACAGTACTGGTAATGAAAAGTTCGCGATTTACTCTCCGAACAATATTTTTGCTGTTTTTGGAAAATAAGAAAAATTACGAGATCGAAACGGAGTGGAAAGGACGCACGAGGGCGTGCCACCACAGGCCGGCGCGGGCCCCAGCCTGGCCGCGCCGACCTATGGTGGCACCGCCTCGTCGCCCCTTTCCGACTCTGGTTCGATCTGGTACTTTCCGTTTGTTCTGAAAATTTTTATTATATAATCCCCCGGACCCCTGGAGGTCCGTATATCATTTTCTCGACGTGTTTTGTTTCGAGCTGTTTTCTGCCAGGATCTATTTTCAATCTAGGAGCACCATGGCCTCCGACAACAAGGGCAAAGGGCCTTCAAAGGAAGAAGTGAAAAGGGTGTCGTCAAAACAAGAGCAACAAGCTGTGGGGAGTAAGCAAGTCTTGGTGGGATCTGTTGATACTCGACGTTCTTTCTCTCATAACTTGCAGGGACCTTTACCCCCTGCTCTTGGCCTCGACTCTTTCCCTGTCGCCGGAAGAAGCTCTACGGAGTACCGATGAGTTTTGTGGTCAATACCGGGCTCTAAGAAGAGAAGTGGAGATACTCAGGGAGGAGAATTGCCGACTCCGTAGAATGCTGGGATATTACTTGATGCCCGTCACAGGTTTGCCATCGCCGACTTCAGATAACAATGAATCTCTTCGAGACTTAGTGCAGATCTGCCAAGCTGAGAAGCTGAAGCTGAAGGAGATCTGTAAGAAGCGCATGAGGGATTCATCACCACTATCACCAAAGGAGTAATCCATCATCGGTATTGGCATCCCCTTGGTTTGTTCCAAGCTTGGGGGAGTGCCGCGGTATCACATTATCATTACCTTTTTACTTTTTATTATCAAGTAGTGTCATATCATGAGTAGGGAAGTTATCATATGAGATGGGTTGCAGTGTGGAAGTATCTCTCCTTTAGTTTGTCTATGTATCCCTTGGTGTGAGTTATCGTTATGGAATATTAATGAGAAGTCTTATCATTTACATATTGCACACCTTATTTTAGTTTGCAATTTCTACTATATGATTGATCTTGATTTTAGTATTGGTACCACTTTGGGAGCATTAAGTAAATCTATTTGGTTTTGGCAAACTTAGCAATGATCAATAGCAACAACACTTTGAGTTTAAGAAGAATAGAGGAAGTACATGTAGAAGATATTATTATCTTTCTTATCAGTTTTTAGCTTAGTATTCTAAAGATTAAAACTGTTTGTGCTTACAAGTAAGATGCATGATTGTTTCTATCACATGTATATTTGTTTGTTTCCCTCAACTCCTATGCTTGCTATTTAACCTTGCTAGCCAAAGACCTGTACTGAGAGGGAATACTTCTCGTGCATCCAAACCTGAACCCAAACCTATGCCATTTGTGTCCACCATATCTACCTACTACATGGTACTTTCTGCCATTCCAAGTAAATACTTCATGTGCTACCTTCAAACAATTCAAAATTTATTACTTCTTATTTGTGTCAATGTTTTATAGCTCATGAGGAAGTATGTGGTGTTTTATCTTTCAGTCTTGTTAGGCAGCCTCCACTAAGGGACTAGTGGCTTCATCCACTTACCCTATAATTTTGCAATAAGAGCTGGCAACGGGGTTCCTAGCCCCAATTAATCAACTTTCATTAATAATTCTCTTCACATGTTTTGCCCTGATTCATCAGTAAGCAACTTAATTTTGCAATAGACACTCCTCCATGGTATGAGATTGTTGGAAGGCACCCGAGGATTCGGTTAGCCATGGCTTGTGTAAGCAAAGGTTGGGGGAGTGTCACCCTTGAATAAACTAAAATACATGTGTAAACAAAAGAGAAGAGGGATGATCTACCTTGCTCGGTAGAGATAACGTCCTTCATGGGAGCCGCTCTTTGGAGGTCCTGTTTGGCAAGGGGGTTAGAGTACCCGCTACCGATCGTTGACAACAACAAACACCTCTCAAAACTTTACTTTTATTCTCTTTATATGATTTCAAAACTGAAAAAGCTCTAGCACATGATTTATCCCTGCTTCCCTCTGCGAAGGGCCTGTCTTTTACTTTATGTTGAGTCAGTAAACCTATTTCCCTCCATCTCAAGCAAGCATTTGAGTTGTTGTGATCAAACTACTATATTGTGATTTGCTTCATCATGCCTTTACTCTTTCTTGTTTAGTACAAGTTTTACCTCGAATGAATATAGCTTTGAAAGTCATCAATGATTAATATGATTGAGTATGCAAGTTTACCATAAGCTTTAATATGAGAGCGCTGCTCAATAGATGAATATAATCTGTTAAATGTTCTCTGACCAAGAACAAAGTTTGCCATCACCAATTATGATTTCTTATGCACCTTTATTTGTGACTACCTTATACTTGTTTCAAGTTGAGTTATATGAGGAAGTTGTTTACTATAATGTCTTGTGTGAATGAATATGATACTTCTTGTCCGTATTTTGTTTATCGACTCTTCACTCCATAAACATGCGGTCCTGTTTACCGAGTTCAGTTTCGCTTGGGGACAAGCGAAGTCTAAGCTTCGGGGGAGTTGATACGTCCAATTTGCATCACTATTTTATATCATAATTTGCTGTTATTCATTGATATATTTCATATTGGGACACAATACTTATGTTATTTCATCTATTTTGCATGTTTCATGATTATTTGGGGATCGAGCACCGGAGCCGAGATTCTGCTGGAAAAAGCACCGTCAGGATGCAATATTTCGGAAGATCAACTGTGGAAGGAAGTTTTACCAAAAATCCTATTTTTCCAGATGACGGAGGAAGCCAGAAGGGGGAGTCAGGTGGACCCAAGGTGGGCCCACACCATAGGGCGGCGCGGCCCATGGCCTGGCCGCGCCACCATGTGGTGTGGGGCCCCCTCGGCCTCTTTCGCCTCCTTTTCTTCGCGGAACCCTTCGTCCCGAAGACCTAAGCCACGAGAGGAATCCTCACGAAGGGTTACAGCCGCCTCGCGGGGCGGAGAACACCGGAGAGAAAAGAGCTCTCCGGCGGGCAGGAATCCGCCGGGAAATTCCCTCCCGGAGGGGGAAATCGACGCCATCGCCACCGCCATCGAGCTGGACATCATCTCCATCACCACCATCATCATCTCCACCATCATCACCGCCATCTCCACCGCTGGACATCGTCACCGCTGTAGCAATTTGGGTTTGATCTTGATTGTTTGATAGGGGAAACTCTCCCGGTATCGATTTCTACTTGTTATTGATGCTATTGAGTGAAACCATTGAACCAAGGTTTATGTTCAGATTGTTATTTATCATCATATCACCTCTCGATCATGTTCCATATGATGTCTCGTGAGTAGTTCGTTTAGTTCTTGAGGACATGGGTGAAGTCTAAATGTTAGTAGTGAACTATGGTTGAGTAATATTCAATGTTATGATATTTAAGTTGTGGTGTTATTCTTCTAGTGGTGTCGTGTGAACGTCGACTACACGATACTTCACCATTTATGGGCCTAGGGGAATGCATCTTGTACTCGTTTGCCAATTGCGGGGTTGCCGGAGTGACAGAAACCTAAACACCCGTTGGTATATCGATGCAGGAGGGATTGCAGGATCTCAGAGTTTAAGGCTGTGGTTAGATTTATCTTAATTACTTTCTTGTAGTTGCGGATGCTTGTAAGGAGTATAATCACAAGTATGTATTAGTCCTAGGAAGGGCGGTACATTAGCATAGGTTCACCCACACAACACTTATCAAAACAATGAAGATTAATCAACTGTATGTAGCGAAAGCACTAGACTAAAATCCCGTGTGTCCTCGAGAACGTTTGGTCATTATAAGTAAACAAACCGGCTTGTCCTTTGTGCTAAAAAGGATTGGGCCACTCGCCGCAATTATTTCTCTCGCATTTTACTTACTTGCACTTTATTCATCTCGTTACATCAAAACCCCCGAATACTTGTCTGTGAGCATTTACAGTGAATCCTTCATCGAAACTGCTTGTCAACACCTTCTGCTCCTCGTTGGGATCGACATTCTTACTTATCGAAGATACTACGATACACCCCCTATACTTGTGGGTCATCAGGTACCTAAGCGGTACTGTGAGCGGTACTACCGCTCGTGAGCGGTACTACCGCTCGTGAGCGGTACTACAGCCCCAGGTACTGCAGGGGTACCGCAGCGTGTTCTGGGGGACGAAAACATCACAGACTCAGAGCGGTACCAAGGGCGGTACCTATAGGGGTAGCGGTACTACCGCTACGAGTGCACCGGTAGTACCGGCCTGGCAAAATCTGGTTTTCTTCCCTTTTTCTCTCCAACCATGTCACCTCGCCAAACACACACAAAACCGGAAAACCTATCAACTACGCTTCAGTCTTCCGATCTTGACGCGTCCGGCGAGGTCACCGTGCTCTTGCAAATCTAACAATGATACTCAAGGCACACGGTGAGATTACTCAAGTGTTGTCATCAAACACACAAAACTTGGGGTGTGAATTTTGCTCTTACACCGGAGATCACATAATAAAACCACTTGAGTAGCACAATAGTTGAAGAATAACATCTATTTATTCAACTAGATTACAAAGCTCATGATCACATAAAGATCATACATGGAGAGATAGATAGACCACATAGCTAACGGTAAAGCCCTCAGCCTCGGAGGAGAACTACTCACTCCTCATCACGGGAGTCAGCAACGATGATGGAGATGGCGGTGGAGTCGATGGAGATGGCTCCAGGGGCAATTCCTCATCCCAGCAGGGTGCCGGAACAGAGACTTCTGTCCCCTGGATCTTGTATTCGGCGGCGGTGGAGCTACAGAACTTTTCGTGGACATAGGCTTATTGATTTAGGGTTTTTGCGTCGGGAGGTATTTATAGGCGGAAGGGCGAGGTCGGTGCAGGACAGGGTGGCCCACACCACCCCTAGGCGTGGGCCAGGACCAAGCCGCTCCTAGGCATGGTCTGGCCACCCTGTGCCCCCTTCGTCTCTCCTCCGGACTTCGTCTTCATTATGGAAAAATAAGATCTTCGGCTTTTGTTTCGTCCAATTTCGAGAATATTTTCTGTACAACTTTTCTGAAATATAAAATAGCAGAAAACAGGGAACTGTCACTGTGGCATCTTGTCAATAGGTTAGTACCAGAAAAATATATAAAGTGCAACAAAGTGTGAGCAAAATATATATAAATTGGTATAAAGCAAGCATGGAGCATCAAAAATTATAGATACGTTTGCAATGTATCTACAATGAATTCAGTCCATCTTATGTCCCTTCGTTTCTCTACTCTTCCCTTTTTTCACTCATGATGGACGATGAATTTAGTTCGTCTTCTGCCTGTTTTCCTTCTCCTCTGTGCCTATAAAAGAGAGGTCGCTCCACACTACAAAGACATACAAAACGATATATCCTTCGAGTTCCAGATCTTTGCGCCGATCAAGGTCTTCCCCATCCTATCTTGCGACGTGCACCGCGAGCCAGAACAGTAGGCCTCCGAAGCCCCGACGCTTGTGATCCTTTATGGGAGAGAGGAGACAAGGTTTTTGGGGAGCGCTTCTGCACTACCACTGACCTCATCACGGACGTGGACGAGTTCTTACCCTACGACGACTTCTTCCCCAACATCAACAGCCACTACGACGACATGGGCGAGAACAACGGCAATGCAAACTGGTCTTCTACAATTTTCCTCATTCTTCTAGTCGAGATCTTGATGCAATTTCTGTTAGAGATATGCCCAAGTGGCAATAATAAAATGGTTATTACTATATCTTTTTTGTTTATGATAAATGTTTGCATCCCATGCTATGATTGTATCAACCGGAAACATTAATACTTGTGTGTTTTGTAAACATAAAAGAGCCCCTAGTAAGCCTCTTGTTAAACTAGCTTGTTCATTAATAGATGATCATAGTTCCATGATCATGAACATTGGATGTTATTAATAACAAGACCATATCATTAGGTGAATGATGTGATGGACATACACCCATAGTAAGCGTAGCATATGATCAAGTCATTAAGTTCGTTTTGCTTCAAGCCTTAAGATATATAGTAACCTAATCCTTCGACCATTAGATCATGTGAATCACCTACACCAGATGGATGCTTTGATGACATCAAACACTACTTCGTAAAGGGGTAGTTATAAAGGTGGCATTAAGTGTTCGGAAAGTATAGGTTGAAGCACGTGGATCAATAGTGGGAATGTCCATCCAAATGACAAATAGATATACTTTGTGCCCTCTTGGTGGAATGTCATCCAATTAGCTTGCAAGCATGTGACTGGCTCACAAAGGATGGCATATCACTGTACGAGTAAAGAGTACTTATCGGTAACGAGGTTGAACTAGGTATAAAAATACCGGTGATCGAACCTCGGATAAGTAAAGTATCGCGCGACAAAGGGAATCGGTATCGTATGTTAATGGTTCTTTCGAACACGAAGTCATCGTTGAATATGTGGGAGCCATTATGGATCTCTAGGTCCCGCTATTGGTTATTGATAAGAGAAGTGTCTCGATCATGTCTGCATAGTTCATGAACCGTAGGGTGACACACTTAAGGTTCGATGTTGTTTCAAATAGATATGGAATATGGAATGGAGACCGAATATTATTCGGAGTCTCGGATGGGATCCATGACATCACGAGGAGTTTCGGAATGGTCCGGAGAATAAGATTCATATATAGGAAGTCATTTTCCGGGTTTCGGAAAAAGTTTGGTGTTTTGACTGGAGTTTCTAGAAGGTTCTAGAAAGATCAGAAGGGTTCGGAATATTCTAGAAGGTTCCGGAAGTGTCTGGGATGACCCAGGCTATATAAGGAAGTCCGGAGGGTTGCATAATAGGTGTATCCATGTTTTCCTTAAGGGTTAAGGACTTTCCCCTAAAGCAAATTCGAATTTGGCAAAAGAGTCCTAGTTCTACTACGTTTCGGCTCACAGAAACCTACCCCCAAACTTTGGGGGCAGGTCTTGAACGATCTGATACGTCTCCAACGTATCTATAATTTCTTATGTTCCATGCTAGTTTTATGACAATACCTACATGTTTTATTCACACTTTATAATGTTTTTATGCATTTTCTGGGACTAACCTATTAACAAGATACCACAGTGCTAGTTCCCGTTTTCTGCTGTTTTTGATTTCAGAAAAGTTGGTTTACAAATATTCTCGGAATTGGACGAAACAAAAGCCCACGGCCTTATTTTCCACGGAGTGTTCCAGAAGACCAAAGAAGAGTCGAGGAAGGCCAGGAGGGGGGCCACACCATAGGGCGGCGTGGTAGTGGGGCCCCCCCGCGCCGACATGTGGGGAGGGAGCCCCCTGGCTCCCCCGACGCTGCCCCTTCGCCTATTTATTCCTTCGTCCCCAAAAAACCTAGCACCGAGAGCCAAAATACGAGAAAAGTTCCAGAGACGCCGCCGCCGTCAACCCCATCTTGGGGGGTGGGGTTCAGAAGATCTCCTCCGGCACCCTGCCGGAGAGGGGAATCATCACCGGAGGACTCTACATCACCATGCCCGCCTCCGGACTGATGCGTGAGTAGTTCATCCTTGGACTATGGGTCCATAGCAGTAGCTAGATGGTTGTCTTCTCCTACTATGCCATCATGTTTAGATCTTGTGAGCTGCCTATCATGATCAAGATCATCTATTTGTAATGCTACATGTTGTGTCTGTTGGGATCCGATGAATATGGAATACTATGTCAAGTTGATTATTGATCTATCATATATGTTATTTATGATCTTGCATGCTCTCGGTTGCTAGTAGAGGCTCTGGCCAAGTTGATACTTGTAACTCCAAGAGGGGGTATTTATGCTAGATAGTGGGTTCATGCCTCCATTGAATCTGGGACAGTGAAAGAAAGTTCTAAGGTTGTGGATGTGCTGTTGCCACTAGGGATAAAACATCAATGCTTTGTCTAAGGATATTTGTATTGTTTACATTACGCACAGTACTTAATGCAATTGTCTGTTGTTTGCAACTTAATACCTGGAAGGGGTGCGGATGCTAACCCGAAGGTGGACTTTTAGGCATAGATGCATGCTGGATGGCGGTCTATGTTCTTTGTCGTAATGCCCTAAGTAAATCTCATAGTAGTCATCATGATATGTATGTGCATTGTTATGCCCTCTCTATTTGTCAATTGCCCAACCTGTAATTTGTTTACCCAACATGTTATTTATCTTATTCGAGAGACACCACTAGTGAACTGTGGACCCCGGTCCATTCTTTTACATCTGAAATACAACCTACTACAATCATTGTTCTCTTTTGTTTTCTCGCAAGCAAACATCATTTTCCACACCATACGTTTAATCCTTTGTTTTCAGCAAGCCGGTGAGATTGAAAACATCACACGTTAAGTTGGGGCAAAGTAGTTTGATTGTGTTGTGCAGGTTCCACGTTTGTCGTGGTATCGTCACGGCATATGCCATAGGGTGGCTAAAGAAGGTGGTTCCTAGATGATCTCACGGCGGTATCCGGATGCGGGTATGGGCACGAGCGACACGGCGACGTACCCAGGTTCGAGGCCCTTCTGTGGAGGTAACACCTCAACTCCTGCTATGAGTGTATATGATGTATCACAGTACAATGGTGCTCCTAGAGCTGTATCCGGCTGCTCCTGGGAGGCTAAAAGAGACGATGGTCTCTCTCACAGGATAGCGCTAAGACTAGAATGAGTAAGAAGTGATCGATCATCCTCCGCACGAGGGGGGTAGTGCAGCTTATATAGACGATGGCACTTTACATAAGAGTCCCTAAGACCTAGTGGCCGGCTGGCCGGCTTCGGCTTCCGCTCCTTCCCGAGGCGTTGACGTCAGGAGCCGTTGAGGCCTCATGGGCTGTCCCATCCGCCTGCCGGAGTCAGCGGTATGGAGAGGAAGAGTCCCTATCGCCATCATGCCCTGTAGCCGGTACGGAGCCATGATGCTCTGTCCGGCGGAGGCACCGTTGCTCTACGAGTGCTCCCGCCCTTTACGGAAAGTGAGATCATCGTGGACTTTAGGAGCCGGACTACCTTTCCAGCTTCCTTCTCCCCGCAAGCCTTACCAACCCGGACCATGTTAGGGAGAAACAAACCAAGCCGGATATGGCAAGTTGAAGCCGGCCCAGCCACAGCAGCAGCTGGCCGCGGCCAGGCCAGCGTGGACTTTGAACCAGCCGGCTCCCAAGGCAGTCGGCCACGGCTCCAGCCGGCTGCTCCTCAGCCGGCCTTTGCCGCGGTCCGAAAAGCCTTGAGCCGGTTGTTCTTAGTCCTTTGCCCTACCCGGGGTCTTCCCCCCGACAACGTTGCCGCCGGAATCCCTGGTGTTGCGCCGCACTACACTCCTTCACCAACAACCTTCACGTGACCTTCATCTCCTACTGGTTCGATAACCTTGGTTTCTTACTGAGGGAAAACTCCATGCTGTACTCATCATACCTTCCTCTTGGGGTTCCCAACGGACGTGTGCTTTACCGTCACAAGCAGCTACTTTTCTGGCGCCGTTGCCGGGGAGATCAAGACACGCTGCAAGGGGAGTCTCTCACACCCAATCTCTTTACTTTGTTTATTGTCTTTCTTTATTTTATTTTCTGTCTTGTTTGCTTTCTTTATATCAAAAACACAAAAAATTTAGTTACCTGCATTTAATTTATTTTGTTATCATGGCTAGTCCTGTACTTGTTACTCTGTCACCTGAGGAATTGATCTTTACTTTTAAACAAGGGGATGAGGAGAGTTTTAAAGAAGCTTGGTCTAGAATTTTTGATTCTTATGGTAAAACTGAACCTAAAATGACTCTAAGCCTGCTTCTTAGTAACTTTTATTTTGGGCTTATTCTTCGCTATAGATATGCCTTGGATGCTGTAGTGGGAGGTGATTTCCTTCACTATGATGGGGATCAAGCTTTTAATGCCATAAAAAAATTGGTTGCATCATCTAGCTCAGCTAATAAGTTTGATTCATCTCTTGCTAGCATTCATGATAGATTAAACACTCTCGAGACAAATATATCTTGTTTAAAAGAAGGGTATAATCAGATTCGTGAATATTATGATTATGTTCCCAGTAAACTTTGAACCTTCAATGTGGGTCCCTACTATTAAGGTTGCTATTTGTGGTGAAACTTTTTATGCCCGTTGTGATATTATGTCTGAGTTTTGCCTTATGCCTAAAAGTATTTATGAATCTTTGAAACTTTGGGGACTTACTGAAGGTGGAGAAGGAATAACTCTTGCTGATAATTCTGTTATAATTCCTAAGGGGATAGCTGAAGGTGTGTTCATAACCTTTCTTGGAAGAATGGTATCCACTGATTATCTCGTTATTGAATGTGTATGGACAGGACAAATCACACTTGGAAGATCCCTGCTGAAACTCTTGGGAGCAACCATAGATGTGCGAAAAGGCACTCTAAATTTTACCTCTACACCCGGATGCGGTCATGTATTCCCTAGACCAAAGAGTAAGAATAAGAGTAAGAGGGGTAGGCCTAAATCCCTTGTTAATAATATTAATGCTTCTTCTCTTGATGTTACTTCATTTTCACTTTCTGCGCCTAGCTGAAAGGCGTTAAAGAAAAGCGCTTATGGGAGACAACCCATTATTTTATTTCTGCAATTTTTGTTTTATATTTGAGTCAAGGTGCTTGTTACTACTGTAGCAATACCTTTGTATCTTTATTTTCTTGCATTGTTGTGCCAAGTAAAGTCTTTGATAGAAAGTTGATACAAGATTTGGATTTCTGCGCAGAAACAGATTTTTAGTTGTCACGGTTTTGAGTTTTTCTCTCTGTAGAAAAATCTAAAAATCTTGAAAAAATTCATGAGTAATCCTCAGATATGTACGCAACTTTCATTCAACTGGAGCTTTTCCATCTAAGCATGTTAAGTGCCTCGAAAAAAATCGTCTTTACGGACTGTTCTGTTTTGACAGATTCTGCCTTTTATTTCGCATTGCCTCTTTTATTGTGTTTGAGTGGGTTTCTTTGCTCCATTAAATTTCAGTAACCTTGGGTAATGTACAGAAGTGTTGGGAATGATTGTGTCCTTGCTGAACATGTGAATTTTTGATTATGCACTAACCCTCTAATGAGATTGCTTTGAGTTTGGTGTGAAGGAAGTTTTCAAGGATCAAGAGAGGAGGATGATATAATATGATCAAGAAGAGTGAAAAGTCTAAGCTTGGGGATGCCCCCGTGGTTCATCCCTGCATATTTCGAGAAGACTCAAGCGTGCATCCCCTTCTTCATCAACAACTTATCAGGTCACCTCTGGTGAAACTATATTTTAATTCCGTCACATCTTATGTGCTTTATTTGGAGTGTCTGTGTGCTTTTATTTTCGTTTTGTTATTTTCATTCTCTGAATAAATCGGATCCTAGCATGCTTGTGCGGGAGAGAGACACGCTCCGCTTTTTCATTTGAACACTGGTGTTCTTCGTTTTACTTTAATGTTCATGGCAAAAGCTGAAAGCCGCTGCATTTATTGCTATTTGGTTGGAAACAGAAAATGCTTCATGTGGTAGTTGGTATATTGTCTTTAATAATTTGATACTTGGCAATTGTTTTGACCTCTCAAGTAGATCATGTTTAAGCTCTTGCATCATGTAGTTTAAACCTATTAATGGAGAACTACCGTAGAGCTTGTTGAAATTTGGTTTGCATGATTGGTCTCTCTAAGGTCTAGATATTTTCTGGGTAAAAGTGTTTGAGCAACAAGGAAGACAGTGTAGACTCTTATAATGCTTGCAATATGTTCTTATGTAAGTTTTGTCTGTACCGGTTTATACTTGTGTTTGCTTCAAACAACCTTGCTAGCCAAAGCCTTGTACCGAGAGGGAATGCTTCTCGTGCATCCAAAACCTTGATCCAAAACCTATGCCATTTGTGTCCACCATAACTACCTACTATGTGGTATTTTTTTGCCATTCCAAGTAAATACTTCATGTGCTACCTTTAAACAATTCAAAACTTTATTACTCCTTATTTGTGTCAATGTTTTATAGCTCATGAGGAAGTATGTGGTGTTTTATCTTTCAATCTTGTTGGGCAGACTTTCACCAATGGACTAGTGGCTACATCCGCTTATCCAATAATTTTACAAAAAGAGCTGGCAACGGGGTGCCCAGCCCCAATTAATTAACTTTCATTAATAATTCTCTTCACATGTTTTGCCCTGATTTATCAGTAAGCAACTTAATTTTGCAATAGACACTCCTCCATGGTATGTGAAATGTTGGAAGGCACCCGAGGATTCGGTTAGCCATGGCTTGTGAAAGCAAAAGGTTGGGAGGAGTGTCATCTATAAATAAAACTAAAATACATGTGTAAACAAAAGAGAAGAGGGATGATCTACCTTGCTGGTAGAGATAACGTCCTTCATGGGAGCCGCTCTTTGAAAGTCTGTTTGACAAGGGGGTTAGAGTGCCCACTACCATTTTTTGACAACAACAAACACCTCTCAAAACTTTATTTTTATGCTCTCTTTATGATTTCAAAACTAGAAAAGCTCTAGCACATGATTTAATCCCTGCTTCCCTCTGTGAAGGGCCTTTCTTTTACTTTATGTTGAGTCAATTTACCTACTTCCTTCTATCTTAGAAGCAAACACTTGTGTCAACTCGTGTGCATTGATTCTTACATGCTTGCTTATTGCACTCATCATATTACTTTGTGTTGACAATTATCCATGAGATATACATGTTGAAAGTTGAAGGCAATTGCTGAAACTTAAATCTTCCTTTGTGTTGCTTCAAAACCTTTTATTAAGAATCTATTGCTTTATGAGTTAACTCTTATGCAAGACTTTTTGATGCTTGTCTTGAAAGTACTATTCATGAAAAGTTTTTGCTATATGATTCGAGTTGTTTAGTCATTATCTTGTTGTTAGCAAACTATAGACCATTGCTTTGAGTCACTTCATTCATCTCATATGCTTTACAATAGTATTGATCAAGATTATGTTGGTAGCATGTCACTTCGAAATTATTCTTTTTATCGTTTACCTACTCGAGGGCGAGTAGGAACTAAGCTTGGGGATGCTTGATACGTCTCCAACGTATCTATAATTTCTTATGTTCCATGCTAGTTTTATGACAATACCTACATGTTTTATTCACACTTTATAATGTTTTTATGCATTTTCCGGGACTAACCTATTAACAAGATGCCACAGTGCCAGTTCCTGTTTTCTGCTGTTTTTGATTTCAGAAAAGTTAGTATACAAATATTCTCGGAATTGGACGAAACAAAAGCCCACGGCCCTATTTTCCACGGAGTGTTCCAGAAGACCGAAGAAGAGTCGAGGAAGGCCAGCAGGGGGCCCACACCATAGGGCGGCGCGGCAATGGGGCCCCCCGCGCTGTCATGTGGGGAGGGAGCCCACTGGCTCCCCCGATGCTGCCCCTTCGCCTATTTATTCCTTCGTCCCCGAAAACCCTAGTACCGAGAGCCAAAATACGAGAAAAGTTCCAGAGACGCCGCCACCGCCAACCCCATCTCGGGGGGGTTCAGAAGATCTCCTCCGGCACCCTGCCGGAGAGGGGAATCGTCACCGGGGGGCTCTACATCACCATGCCCGCCTTCGGACTAATGCGTGAGTAGTTCATCCTTGGACTATGGGTCCATAGCAGTAGCTAGATGGTTGTCTTCTCCTATTATGCCATCATGTTTAGATCTTGTGAGCTGCCTATCATGATCAAGATCATCTATTGGTAATGCTACGTGTTGTGTTTGTTGGGATCCGATGAATATGGAATACTATGTCAAGTTGATTATTGATCTATCATATATGTTATTTATGATCTTGCATGCTCTCCGTTGCTAGTAGAGGCTCTGGCCAAGTTGATACTTGTAACTCCAAGAGGGGGTATTTATGCTAGATAGTGGGTTCATGCCTCCATTGAATCCGGGACAGTGACATAAAGTTGTAAGGTTGTGGATGTGCTGTTGCCACTAGGGATAAAACATCAATGGTTTGTCTAAGGATATTTGTATTGTTTACATTACGCACGTACTTAATGCAATTGTCCGTTGTTTGCAAGTTGATACTGGAAGGGGTGCGGATGCTAACCCGAAGGTGGACTTTTTAGGCATAGATGCATGTCTGGATGGCGGTCTATGTTCTTTGTCGTAATGCCCTAAGTAAATCTCATAGTAGTCATCATGATATGTATGTGCATTGTTATGCCCTCTCTATTTGTCAATTGCCCAACTGTAATTTGTTTACCCAACATGTTATTTATCTTATTGGAGAGACACCACTAGTGAACTGTGGACCCCGGTCCATTCTTTTACATCTAAAATACAACCTACTGCAATCATTGTTTGCAAGCAAACATCATTTTCCACACCATACGTTTAATCCTTTGTTTTCAGCAAGCCGGTGAGATTGACAACCTCACTGTTAAGTTGGGGCAAAGTAGTTTGATTGTGTTGTGCAGGTTCCACGTTGCCGCCGGAATCCCCGGTGTTGCGCCGCACTACACTCCTTCACCAACAACCTTCACGTGACCTTCATCTCCTACTGGTTCGATAACCTTGGTTTCTTACTGAGGGAAAACTCGTTGTTGTACTCATCATACCTTCCTCTTGGGGTTCCCAACGGACGTGTGCTTTACCGTCACAAGCACGACCCAAGGACCTTTTCCACCTATAAAAGGAGGACAAGGGGAGCCCCAAGAGGTGCACAAGTTGCAGCCCCTGCCCCCTCTCCCCAAAGCCTAGCCGCCCCTTCCTCCTCCTCCCTCTTGCACGGCTACGACGAAGCCTTGCAGGTTTTCTCCACCACTACCGCCACCACAGCGTCGTGTTGCCGGGATTCCGAGGAGGATCTACTACTTCCGCTGCCCGCTGGAACAGGGAGAAGGGGGTCTTCATCGACACCGTACGTGTGACCGAGTGCGAAGGTGCTGCCCGATTGCGGCACCGTCAAGATCTTCTACGTGCTCTTAAGAGCGGCAAGTGATCGACTATAGCATCCACGAGATTTATCTCTTTAACTCTAAGTTATCTTCGAGGGTATGTTGATCTTATATCATTGCTACCATCTACTAGATTATACCTTGGCTTGTTATTTGTTCTTGTGGTAGGAATGTTTTGTTTTCCATGCTACGAATCCCTACAGTGGTATCAGAACACAATGGTTATTTGTCGTTTGCTTATCGTGTACTTTGCATCTTGCGGCATGGTGGGATAAAGCGGCCAGGCTAACCTTACATGACCGCGTTCATGATACTTGCTTCACGCTTGACATGCAACTTGTATTGCATAAGTGGCTTTGCGGGTGTGTCTATCTCTCTCACCATAGTTAAGATCCAATTTACAGTCTGCACTTGACAACACTTGTGTCAGCGTTGTGGTTCTTGTTCGTAGGTAGATCGGATCTTACTCGAAAACCCCAAGCCACGTAAAATATGCAAACAAAATTAGAGGCGTCTAACTTTTTTTTGCAGGGACTGGTGATGTGATATGGCCATGATGTGATTGTGATTATATTTTATGTATGAGATGATCCTTATTGTATTGTTGCAACCGGCAGGAGCCTTATGGTTGTCTTTAATTTCATATCGATTCATCATGTAGTAGTTATTTCAAAGTAGTTGTAATAGTTGCTACAAGTGGTGGACAACCATGAAGACGGCCATTGACCTTGACGCCCCACCGACGATGATGGAGATCATGCTCGTGCTTTGGAGATGAAGATCAAAGGCGCAAGATAAAAGGGCCATATCATATCACATTATGAATTGCATGTGATGTCAATCCTTTTATGCATCTTGTATTGCTTAGATCGCGACGGTAGCATTATAAGATGATCCCTCACACTAAAACTCAAGATAATAAAGTGTTCATCCTTAGTTAGCACCGTTGCTAAGACTCGTTGTTTCGAAACATCACGTGATGATCGGGTGTGATAGATTCAACGTGTGCTACAATAGGTGCAACCAAATTTGCACATGCAGGAACTAAGGTTTAACTTGACGAGCCTAGCATGTACAAACATGGCCTTAGAACACGAAAAACTGAAAGGTAAAGCATGAATCATATAGATGATATGATGAACATGTCGATGTTCGCCATTGAAGCTACATCATCTCTCGTGATGATCGGACTTGGTGTAGTGGATTTGGTTCGTGTAATCACTAAGGCAAGATGAGGGATGTTTTTTTGAGTGGGAGTTCACCTAGTTAACTTAAGAATTAATAGTAAACTCAATTTATCATAAACTTAGTCTAGATTTTTTGAATTAATTTTTATAGAATTGGCATCCGTTTTTTACTTTGCGCTAGGCTTGTAATTGAGATAGAAACACTCTTAAATCTGACAAGTAACTTTATGGACTGGTGCCGTATTGTTAAAGAATCAAGAAATGATTAATTCCTATTGCAAACTCTTGGTAATCCTCAAATTGTTGATTCGAAGAGCAATGGTTTCAATTAGTATCTAGAATTATCTTGTCTCCGTGAAACTTGATGTTCAAATCCATTTGAAAAGTAAGGAGCTGAAAAGTTTGTTTTCAGAAATAAGCAAGATGTGAGATATATGTGATATCTAAGACATTATTACAAGGTGATAGGATATAATTTAGTGATACTACATAAACTCATAAGTTTTATGGGAATGTACGAAGGTGGAAGACGCTGGGCATCTCGATCTTCCAACTCGTTGGGCACTAACATTATTCATGTATCCACATATAAACTATAGTGGCTTCATCATGAAGTTGTCATGATTTGATGGATAAAATTGTGAGTAAAATTGTTCATCACCTCAAAAGATTACTAATAGTGAAATCTGAAACACTTGTCATGTGATGATCAACTTAAAAGTATGAACCTCAAGGTTATTGGTATTTGACCAACAAGCCTAGAAATTATTTATGTTGAGTGTTTTCTGAAATATGAGGAAAGCCGAAAGAGAAATTACAAAAGATTTTGGTAAAAAGAAAGAAAAGACTAGAAAGCATAGCTCAGGTGTATATATATGATATGTATTCTTTGATTGATCGCAAAATGGTTTTGTTGGGTATTTGTACCATATTGGTTGGTATGAGATGCCATACAGTACAACACAATACAAGAATACAATGGCCTAAGTGACTGACACGGAATGTGGTAACAATGCTCGTCTGGAACAAAATAAATTGTTATTATGTTCGTCGTTGGCATTCTACCTATTGATACGTCTCCGACGTATCGATAGTTTCTTATGTTCTATGCCATATTATTGATGATACCTACATGTTTTATGCACACTTTATGTCATATTCGTGCATTTTTTGGAACTAACCTATTAACAAGATGCCGAAGTGCCGGCTCCTATTTTTCGCTGTTTTTGGTTTCGAAATCCTAGTAACGAAATATTCTCGGAATTGGACGAAACAAAGACCCAGGGGCCTATTTTTCCACGGAGCTTCCGGAAGACCGAAGAGCATACGAAGTGGGGCCACGAGGTGGCGACACCACAAGGCGGCGCGGCCAAGGGGGCCCGCGCCGCCCTATGGTGTGGGCCCCTCGTCGGCCCCCGACTCGCCCTTCCGCCTACTTAAAGCCTCCGTCGCGAAACCCCCGAGGCGAAAAACCACGATACGGAAAACCTTACCGAGACGCCGCCGCCGCCGATCCCATCTCGGGGGATTCGGAGATCTCCTCCCGCACCCTCGCCGGAGAGGGGATTCATCTCCCGGAGGACTCTACACCGCCATGGTCGCCTCCCGGAGTGATGAGTGAGTAGTTCACCCCTGGACTATGGGTCCATAGCAGTAGCTAGATGGTTGTCTTCTCCTCATTGTGCTTCATTGTTGGATCTTGTGAGCTGCCTAACATGATCAAGATCATCTATCTGTAATACTCTATGTTGTGTTTGTCGGGATCCGATGGATAGAGAATACCATGTTATGTTAATTATCAAGTTATTTCATATGTGTTGTTTATGATCTTGCATGCTCTCCGTTATTAGTAGATGCTCTGGCCAAGTTGATGCTAGTAACTCCAAGAGGGAGTATTTATGCTCGATAGTGGGTTCATGTCTCCGTGAATTGGGGGAGTGACGAGAACCCCTAAGGTTATGGATGTGCTGTTGCCACTAGGGATAAAACATTGATGCTATGTTCGAGGATGTAGTTATTGATTACATTACGCACCATACTTAATGCAATTGTCCGTTGTTTTACAACTTAATACTCGGAAGGGGTTCGGACGATAACCTGAAGGTGGACTTTTTAGGCATAGATGCAGTTGGATGGCGGTCTATGTACTTTGTCGTAATGCCCAATTAAATCTCACTATACTTATCATGCCATGTATGTGCATTGTTATGCCCTCTCTATTTGTCAATTGCCCGACCGTAATTTGTTCACCCAACATGCTTTTATCTTATGGGAGAGACACCTCTAGTGAACTGTGGACCCCGGTCCATTCTTTTAATACTCGAAATACAAATCTCGCTGCAATACTTGTTTTTACTCGTTTTCTCCGCAAACAATCATCTTCCACACAATTCGGTTAATCCTTTGTTACAGCAAGCCGGTGAGATTGACAACCTCACTCGTTTCGTTGGGGCAAAGTACTTTGGTTGTGTTGTGCAGGTTCCACGTTGGCGCCGGAATCTCCGGTGTTGCGCCGCACTACATCCCGCCGCCATCAACCTTCAACGTGCTTCTTGACTCCTACTGGTTCGATTAAACCTTGGTTTCTTACTGAGGGAAACTTGCCGCTGTGCTCATCACACCTTCCTCTTGGGGTTCCCAACGGACGTGTCAACTACACGCATCACCTATCCCTTGAGATTTTTTATAAAGAACATAATAATTTTTATTTTGCTCTGGTCAAATGAAAGCAATGAGTTGTTCAAATTATGACCATACAACAT
>NW_025899799.1:0-31953 GCF_022539505.1 Lolium rigidum
ACCTACCACCAAGAAGGAACTCCAAAAGTCTCATCGGTAAAATCAATTATTAAGAAGGGATCCACATAATCTGTCGGGGCCAATTGAGCGTTCATAGGATTGGTAAAAATCAAACGTTGATTTCAGGAAATGATATGACTAGTTGATGAGATTGAAAATATCTAACAAACCGCCGTGTTGAATTCCATGACAAGGCAGGCCATTCTATATTTACACAGTCGGTATTTGATACTTCCGCTCGCCTCGGTGGTAAGTGCAAATCTATGATGGTATGGGCAATTCGCTTTTCTACCTGTGAAGGATGTTGGATCTGCGAACGGAGTACCCGGAGATCAATTGTGCATCGCCTATTTTACGCAACCGTCACATCTTTAAATGGCGAAATAAATCATCATTTGCCGTCAGACGTCATCAAGCATACACATGTTGTCGTCTGTTTTGAAAGGCCAGCTTCGGTAAATGGATGTTTACATTCTCGGAGGTGGATCTTCTCCGGGTATCAACTGTGACGGGATTAAAGGACAGGCCTGACCACGATCTAGTCATTGGTGAGATCGCACTAATATAGCGAGCACTATCTATACGTGCATGGGTATATTCTTCGATGGATCAGGTTCATGATAATCGTTACAGCATCAGCATCCTACTACGTGTAAGCCCGAAACAATACCTTCATCCAGGCTATCTGCACTGCACCAACTGTGTTGTGGTATGAGCGGTACGTAAAGGATGGAGTTGCTAGTGAAAGCAAAGGCGGCGAGTGGAACTCTTTGGAGACTCAAAGTTGGTGATCTCCCAGCTCACGGACGAATACAGAGTGTTAAGAAGCGGTAACTCTTAATTCTCAGATACATGCCAGGCTGATGACACGGTTTAGGTACATATGCTTTATTTGTGGTCAGTGCCAGAATGTGGAGGCGAGACGATCTCACCTAATCATCATTTATAGGATCTGATGGAAGGAACGATGTCAGAGATATATTTCATGGAGCCGGATGAGTTGGAGCCGATATCTTCAGTGCCAGATTCGGCTCGGGGGCACCTAAACGGATAAGGTACAAGGCCATGAAGTATGTCCTGATTGGGATGACATGTTCTCTGGGACCTTGGAAGGGTTACTTCTCAAATGTTTAGGGAATGGCGAGGCAAAATGGCTCTTACACGAGGTACATGAGCGCGCCTATGGACATCATCATTCATCAAGATGAAAGTGGACTAATCAAATAATCAAAGTTTTTATTGGCCCACCATCTTTGGAGAATTTGTTTTAATTATGGTGTCAAGCATGTCGAAGTTTGGGAGCATTCAGATGGTACTGTGTCAATATGAACCTAAATGTGAAACTCATTATTTAGGGATGAGGCATGGATATGATCGGCAAAATCAAATCTTTGCATCGAGCAAGGCCACGAGTGGATTTTGGCCATCCTGATTATTTTACTAAATGGGTGGAAACCGTCCTATGAAGTCCGGTAAATCGAGAAGATATTTATCAACTTTGTGAAAGAACATATCATTCATGAGATTCAGGATTCCCAAGACCTATCACGACCGATGGAGGTTCGGTTTTCATTTCTAAGGAAGTTAAAGAGAGTTCTGCGACGACATGGGGGTCAGAGCAGGTCCGATGGATCCCCATACTATGCTCGGAAAATGGGCGAGTGAAGCGTCCAACAAGAGCCTTATCTGACTGTTAAGGAAAATAAGGCAGTATCGTAGGCAGCACGAGTATTATCGGAGGCTTTGTGGAATTATCGCATGTCATGTCATAGAGCAGTGAAAACCTCGCCATACCATCTGGTCTATGGACAAAGCCGTGTTACCACAGGAGATCACGGCGGTCAGAAAGTGTCACGTTTGAATGACCACTAAGCTGAAGAATATGCAGCCACACGATGGTAAATAAGCGTTGAGGATACGGCAGACTTAGACTTTAGTCATGTGGGGAAGGTATTGTGAAATTTGGGACTGGGACAAGGCGTGTAGGCCGTGTGGTCTCCAAGTAGCCTGGACGATGCAAAGTGGAGCCAAGTCCTAAGGCAAATGCATACACATGCTCGGCGATTGGATGGTGTGAAGTTCCCGGTGGCCCGTCAGTGGCGACATCTCAAGGGTATTTCCCAAGTATGTGGGATGATGGGTGATGAAATACGGGGGCCGATTTTAAATGCAATGAGTAAAAAAATCTAAACAAAAGCACTCTTCATTAGAGCATGGACTTTAGAGCTGAAAAGCCGATGCGGAGCCATCGACTATAGAGGAACAACTATCATATAAGCAACAAATATCGGGTCACCATTCAATTTTACATTCGATTTTGGGGCCCATAGCCACTATTGCGTTTTGGTAAAAATAGATGTATTGCCATCGCCTTTTTGGGCAATGATTTATTTACCCGGAAAGAATTAAGCATGAAATCCTTCCTTGTCTGTGAGCATTTACAGTGAATCCTTCATCGAAACTGCTTGTCAACACCTTCTGCTCCTCGTTGGGTTCGACACTCTTATTTATCGAAGATACTATGATACACCCCCTATACTTGTGGGTCATCAGAGATCGCCTCCGGCACCATGCCGGAGAGGGGAATCATCTCCCGGAGGTCTCTTCATCGCCATGATCGCCTCCGGATCGATGTGTGAGTAGTTCACCCCTGGACTATGGGTCCATAGTAGTAGCTAGATGGTTGTCTTCTCCTCATTGTGCTATCATGTTAGATCTTGTGAGCTGCCTATCATGATCAAGATCATCTATCTGTAATCCTACATGTTGTGTTTGTTGGGATCCAATGAATATTGAATACTATGTCAAGTTGATTATCAATCTATCATATATGTTATTTATGTTCTTGCATGCTCTCCGTTGCTAGTAGAGGCTCGGCCAAGTTGATACTTGTGACTCCAAGAGGGGGTATTTATGCTCGATAGTGGGTTCATGCCTCCATTAAATGCTGGGACAGTGAAGAAAGTTCTAAGGTTGTGGATGTGTTGTTGCCACTAGGGATAAAACATCGATGCTTTGTCTAAGGATATTTGTGTTGATTACATTACGCACTATACTTAATGCAATTGTCTGTTGTTTACAACTTAATACTGGAAGGGGTTCGGATGATAACCTGAAGGTGGACTTTTTAGGCATAGATGCATGCTGGATAGCGGTCTATGTACTTTGTCGTAATGCCCCGATTAAATCTCATAGTACGCATCATGATATATGTACGTGCATTGTTATGCCTTCTTTATTTGTCAATTGCCCAACTGTAATTTGTTCACCCAACATCTGTTTATCTTATGGGAGAGACACCACTAGTGAACTGTGGACCCCGGTCCTATTCTTTACATCTGAAATACAATCTACTGCAATTGTTCTTTACTGTTCTTCGCAAACAGTCATCATCTTCCACACAATACGTTTAATCCTTTGTTTACAGCAAGCCGGTGAGATTGAAAATCTCACTGTTACGTTGGGGCAAAGTACTGTGATTGTGTTGTGCAGGTTCCACGTTGGTGCCGGAATCCCTGGTGTTGCGCCGCACTACACTCCGCCACCAACAACCTTCAACGTGCTTCTTGGCTCCTACTGGTTCGATAACCTTGGTTTCTTACTGAGGGAAAACTTGTTGTTGTGTGCATCACACGTTCCTCTTGGGGTTCCCAACGGACGTGTCAACTACGCGCATCAAGACTGTTTTCTGGCGCCGTTGCCGGGGAACTGAAGAAAAGTTACACCACAAAGATTTCTAACTCCCACGTCAACTACACGCCAGCAACTGTTTTCTGGCGCCGTTGCCGGGGAGATCAAGACACGCTGCAAGGGGAGTCTTCCACATCCAATCTCTTTACTTTGTTTTTGTCTTGCTTTACTTTACTTTATTTACTGCCTTGTTTGCTCTCTATACCAAAAACACAAAAAAAATTAGTAGCTAGTTTTACTTTATTTACTATCTTGTTCTCCATATTGAAAACACAAAAAAATTAGTTACTTGCATTTACTTTATTTAGTTTGCTTTATTTACTACTGCTAAAATGGGTACTCCTGAAAATACTAAGTTGTGTGACTTCACTAACACAAATAATAATGATTTCTTATGCACACCTATTGCTCCACTGCTACTACAACGAGAATTCTTTGAAATTAAACCTGCTTTACTGAATCTTGTTATTAGAGAGAAATTTTCTGGTGTTAGTTCTGATGATGCTGTTGCCCATCTTAATAATTTTGTTGAACTATGTGAAATGCAAAAGTATAAGGATGTAGATGGTGACATTATAAAATTAAAATTGGAAAGAGCAATAGGCCAGACCATCCTACAAAAACGAAACGGTCCCTTCGTAACCAGTCATCCATAGTATCAAATAGATCATTTTCTTCTTTAGGAACTCTACCAAGGGCTATAGTCATAGTGATCCTCCTATTCAATTACTTCAACCATTTCCGAGCACCTCACGTCACTTCCAAGGCATATGATAGTTTTATTATCTGTGGACGATTTGTTTCTCGTTCAATGCCCTTTTTCAATGGTCTCGAAGATATAAATTTTTTATTTTTATCTATGGAGGCACAACCGGGGTCGTGGTAAATCCATGAATTTTATTCGCCCTTTCTCCTTAAGAGGAAGAGCTAAAGATTGGTTGCTATCTCTGCCTAGAAATAGTATTGATTCATGGACTAAATGTAAGGATGCTTTTATTGGTAGATATTATCCTCCCGCTAAAATTATATCTTTAAGAAGTAGCATAATGAATTTTAAGCAATTAGATAATGAACATGTTGCTCAAGCATGGGAGAGAATGAAATCTTTGGTGAAGAATTGCCCAACCCATGGACTGACTACCTGGATGATCATCCAAACCTTTTATGCAGGACTGAATTTTTCTTCGCGGAACCTATTGGATTCAGCTGCTGGAGGTACCTTTATGTCCATTACTTTGGGGGCGGCAACAAAGCTTCTTGATGATATGATGATAAATTACTCTGAATGGCACACGGAAAGAGCTCCACAAGGTAAGAAGGTAAATTCTGTTGAAGAAACCTCCTCCTTGAGTGATAAGATTGATGCTATTATGTCTATGCTTGTGAATGGTAGATCTAATGTTGATCCTAATAATGTTCCTTTAGCTTCATCGGTTGCCCAAGAAGAACATGTTGATGTGAACTTCATTAAAAATAATAATTTCAACAACAATGCATATCGGAACAATTCTAGTAACAACTATAGGCCATATCCTTCTGCTAAGGGTAATAGTTATGGTAATTCTTATGGGAATTCTTACAACAATAATAGGAGTGTACCCCCTGGTCTTGAAGCCATGCTTAAAGAATTTATTAGTACACAAACTGCTTTTAACAAATCTGTTGAGGAAAAGCTTGATAAAATTGATATTCTTGCTTCTAAGGTTGATAGTCTTGCCTCCGATGTTGATCTTTTAAAATTGAAAGTTATGCCTAATAAGGATATTGATAATAAAATTGTTACTACAGCAAATGCCATCCAAGTTCGAATTAATGAGAATATTAGATTGATGGCTGAATTGCATGCTAGGTGGGAAAGAGAAGAAAACGAAAAACTAGCTAAAGAGAATAATGTAGCTAAAATTTGGACTATTACCACCACTAGTAATGTTAATGATTCACATGTTGCTACACCTCCTACTATCAATGGTAAAATAATTGGTGTTGGCAATGTTACTACTCCTAGTGCAAAGCGTGCAAAATTGCCTGAAACTGCTAAAACTACTGAAATTGATAAACCTGCTGAAATTTTTTAAAATATTGGGGATAATGATCCCATTGCTGTAGATCATAATGGTTTAGACTTTGATGATTGTCACATCTCTGAAGTTATAAAGTTCTTACAAAAACTTGCTAAAAGTCCCAATGCTAGTGCTATAAATTTGGCCTTTACAAAACATATTACAAATGCTCTCATAAAAGCTAGAGAGGAGAAACTAAAACTTGAAACTTCTGTTCCTAGGAAGTTAGAAGATGGTTGGGAGCCCATCATTAAGATGAGGGTCAATGATTTTGATTGTAATGCTTTATGTGATCTTGATGCAAGTATTTCTGTTATGCCTAAGAAAATTTATGATATGCTTGACTTGCCACCATTGAAAAATTGTTATTTGGATGTTAATCTTGCTGATAATGCTATAAAGAAACCTTTGGGGAGGATTGATAATGTTCGTATTATGGTTAACTATAACCTTGTCCCCGTTGATTTTGTTGTCTTGGATATTGAATGCAATGCATCTTGTCCCATTATATTGGGAAGACCTTTTCTTCGAACTGTTGGTGCTACCATTGATATGAAGGAAGGTAATATTAAATATCAATTTCCTCTCAAGAAAGGTATGGAACACTTCCCTAGAAAGAGAATCAAGTTACCTTATGATTCTATCATTAGAACAAATTATGATGTTGATGCTTCATCTCTTGACATTACTTGATTCACACTTTCTGCGCCTAGCTGAAAGGCGTTAAAGAAAAGCGCTTATGGGAGACAACCCATTATTTTACTTCTGCACTTTATTTTATATTTGAGTCTTGGAAGTTGTTACTACTGTAGCAACCTCTCCTTATCTTTATTTTATTGCATTGTTGTGCCAAGTAAAGTCTTTGATAGTAAAGTCAATACTAGATTTGGATTACTGCGCAGGAACAGATTTCTTGCTGTCACGAATTTGAGCAGTAGTCTCTGTAGAAAATTTTAAAAAATCTGCCAATTTACGTGCGTGATCCTCAGATATGTACGCAACTTTCATTCAATTTGGGCACTTTCATCTGACCAAGTCTGGTGCCTCTTTAAAATTCGTCTTTACGAACTGTTCTGTTTTGACAGATTCTGCCTTTTATTTCGCATTGCCTGTTTTGCTATGTTTGATGGATTCCTTTGTTCCATTAACTTTCAGTAGCTTTGTGCAATGTCCAGAAGTGTTAAGAATTATTATGTCACCTCTGAATATATGAATTATGCACTGACCCTCTAATGAGTTTGTTTTGAGTTTGGTGTGGAGGAAGTTTTCAAGAATCAAGAGAGGAGGATGATACAATATGATCAAGAAGAGTGAAAGGTCTAAGCTTGGGGATGCCCCCGTGGTTCATCCCTGCATATTTTAAGAAGACTCAAGTGTCTAAGCTTGGGGATTCCCAAGGCATCCCTTCTTCATCGACAACTTATCAGGTTCCTCTAGTGAAACTATATTTTTATTCCGTCACATCTTATGTGCTTTACTTGGAGTGCCTGTTTGTTTTTGTTTTTGTTTTTGTTTGAATAAATCGGATCCTAGCATTCTTTGTTTGGGAGAGAGACACGCTCCGCTGTTTCGTATGAACAAATATGTTCTTAGCTTTATCTTTAATGTTCATTGCGAAAGTTGGACTATTTCATTCATTGTTATATGGTTGGAAACGGAAAATGCCGCATGTGGTAAATGGTTTAAGGTCTTGAATAATTTGATACTTGGCAATTGTTGTGCTCATATAGATCATGTTTAAGCTCTTGCATCATGTACCTTGTACCCATTAATGAATAACTACATAGAGCTTGTTAAAATTTGGTTTGCATGATTGATCTCTAGAGTCTAGATATTTTCTGGTTGAGGTGTTTGAACAACAAGGAGACAATGTAAAGTCTTATAATAGTTACAATATGTTCATATGTGAGCTTTGTTGCACCTTTTATACTTGAGTTTGCTTCAAACAACCTTGCTAGCCTAGCCTTGTATTGAGAGGAATTCTTCTCGTGCATCCAAATCCTTGAGCCAATAACCATGCCATTTGTGTCCACCATACCTACCTACCACATGGTATTTCTCTGCCATTCCAAAGTAAATTACTTGAGTGCTACCTTTAAAATTCTATTCTTTACCTTTGCAATATATAGCTCATGGGAAAATAGCTTAAAAACTATTGTGCTGAAGAGTATGTACTTATGTGTCTTATTTCTTAATAAGTTGCTTGTTGAGCTTAACCATGTTTCTGGGGACGCCATCAACTTTTACCTTTGTTGAATATCATGTGAGTTGCTATGCATGTTCATCTTGTCTGAAGTAAGAGCGATTTTCATGATCAAATGGTTTGAGTATGCATACTGTTAGAGAAGAACATTGGGCCGCTAACTAAAGCCATGATTCATGGTGGAAGTTTCAGTTTGGACAATTAATCCTCAATCTCTTATGAGAATTTTAACTGTTGTTGAATGCTTATGCATTAAAGAGGAGTTTATTATCTGTTGTCTATGTTGTCCTGGTATGGATGTCTAAGTTGAGAATAACCAAAAGCGAGAAAACCAATGCGAGCTTTCTCCTTAGACCTTTGTACAGGCGGCATAGAGGTACCCCTTTGTGACACTTGGTTGAAACATATGCTATGTAATGATAATCCGTGTTAATCCAAGCTAATTAGGACAAGGTGCGGGCACTATTTGTATACTATGCATGAGGTTTGCAACTTATAGGATATCTTATACATAACACATATGCTTTATTACTACCGTTGAAAAAAAAAAATCTTGTTTTTAAAATGAAAAGCTCTAGCACAAATATAGTAATCAATGCTTCCCTCTGCGAAGGGCCTATCTTCTACTTTATTGTTGAGTCAGTTTGCCTATTCTTTCTATCCCAGAAGCAAACACTTGTGTCAACCTGTGTGCATTGATTCTTACATGTTTACTTATTACACTTGTTATATTGCTTTGTGTTGACAATTATCCATGAGATATACATGTTGAAGTTGAAAGCAACCGCTGAAACTTATATCTTCCTTTGTGTTGCTTCAATGCCTTTACATTGAATTTATTGCTTTATGAGTAACTCTTATGCAAGTCTTATTGATGCTTGTCTTGAAAGTATTATTCATGAAAAGTCTTTGCTATATGATTCATTTGTTTACTCATTATCTTCATCATTGCTTCGAATCGCTGCATTCATCTCATATGCTTTACAATAGTATGATCAAGATTATGATAGCATGTCACTCAGAAATTATCTTTGTTATCGTTTACCTACTCGAGGGCGAGTAGGAACTAAGCTTGGGGATGCTTGATACGTCTCAAACGTATCTATAATTTCTTATGTTCCATGCTACTTTTATGATGATACTCACATGTTTTATACACATTATATGTCATTATTATGCATTTTCCGGCACTAACCTATTGACGAGATGCCGAAGAGCCGATTCTTTGTTTTCTGCTGTTTTTGGTTTCAGAAATCCTAGTAATGAAATATTCTCGGAATTGGACGAAATCAACGCCCAGGGTCCTATTTTTCCACGAAGCTTCCAGAAGTCCAAAGAGGAAACGAAATGGGGCCACGGGGAGACGACACGCCAGGGCGGCGTGGCCTGGGCCCTGGCCGCACGGCCCTGTTGTGTGGGGCCCCCGTGACGCCCCTTGACCTGCCCTTCCGCCTACTTAAAGTCTTCGTCGCGAAACCCCTAGTACCGAGAGCCACGATACGGAAAACCTTCCAGAGACGCCGCCGCCGCCAATCCCATCTCGGAGGATTCAGGAGATCGCCTCCGGCACCCTGCCGGAGAGGGGAATCATCTCCCGGAGGTCTCTTCATCGCCATGATCGCCTCCGGATCGATGTGTGAGTAGTTCACCCCCGGACTATGGGTCCATAGCGGTAGCTAGATGGTTGTCTTCTCCTCATTATGCTATCATGTTAGATCTTGTGAGCTGCCTATCATGATCAAGATCATCTATCCGTAATCCTACATGTTGTGTTTGTTGGGATCCGATGAATATTGAATACTATGTCAAGTTGATTATCAATCTATCATATATGTTATTTATGTTCTTGCATGCTCTCCGTTGCTAGTAGAGGCTCCGGCCAAGTTGATACTTGTGACTCCAAGAGGGGTATTTATGCTCGATAGTGGGTTCATGCCTCCATTAAATGCGGGACGGTGACAGAAAGTTCTAAGGTTGTGGATGTGCTTGTTGCCACTAGGGATAAAACATCGATGCTTTGTCTAAGGATATTTGTGTTGATTACATTACGCACCATACTTAATGCAATTGTCTGTTGTTTACAACTTAATACTTGGAAGGGGTTCGGATGATAACTCTGAAGGTGGACTTTTTAGGCATAGATGCATGCTGGATAGCGGTCTATGTACTTTGTCGTAATGCCCTGATTAAATCTCATAGTACTCATCATGATATATGTATGTGCATTGTTATGCCTTCTTTATTTGTCAATTGCCCAACTCTAATTTGTTCACCCAACATCTGTTTATCTTATGGGAGAGACACCACTAGTGAACTATGGACCCCGGTCCTATTCTTTACATCGGAAATACAATCTACTGCAATTGTTCTTTACTGTTCTTCGCAAACAGTCATCATCTTCCACACAATACGTTTAATCCTTTGTTTTCAGCAAGCCGGTGAGATTGACAACCTCACTGTTACGTTGGGGCAAAGTACTGTGATTGTGTTGTGCAGGTTCCACGTTGGCGCCGGAATCCCTGGTGTTGCGCCGCACTACACTCCGCCACCAACAACCTTCAACGTGGTTCTTGGCTCCTACTGGTTCGATAACCTTGGTTTCTTACTGAGGGAAAACTTGCTGCTGTGCGCATCACACCTTCCTCTTGGGGTTCCCAACGGACGTGTCAACTACGCGCTTCAAGACTATTTTCTGGCGCCGTTGCCGGGGAACTGAAGAAAAGTTACACCACAAAGATTTCTAACTCCCACGTCAACTACACGCCAGCAACAGGCACAAGATTGCTCAACTACAGGTGCAGTAAAGTAAACTTAGGCCTTCACTTGATTCTTCTAGCACTTTATGTTTTCTTTTTGGATATTTTTTTTGTATAACACGCAGCGATGTAGCTCTTTTTGCTTCTTTTCTATATTTTTTTATTTTATGACACAACTCGTTGATAACACGGCCAACAGAAATTGCAAAGCACCAAAACCCTAATGAGCAGCATGTCGAGCGGTAAAACTAGTCTCTTCTGGGGAAGTTCCTAGGCACTTAGATCGAAAGGCTGTGTCTATGGTTGGGAACAAGCACATTGTACGCTATGTGGACTTGGAGTAACAAAAACTGAAACTAGATGATAGTAGAGACTCAAACCCTAACAACTAGATGGAAGAAAAAGATACGCAAAAACAACTACGAAAAGCAACTAAAACTCGAAATTAGTGCAATCTAAGGCTATGGCAAACCCTAACCCTAACTTTTTATGGCTTTTTCTGGATAGGAAACACTCACAACTCAACTATGGGGTGGATTGTGGATGGCTTACCGAGGAAACCCGAGAATCTGATACCAAGATGATATGAGGTGGCCCGATCATCTCAGAAAGCAATGGTGGTGATGATGAACACGGGATGAACACATCAGAGAAACACGGATGATGAAGTGGATGATAACTTGTATGACGCAACGAGATCTCTCGATTGGTCCCTGTCGCCAATGCAACAGCTCTCAACCCTGCAAGATATTCGCAGCTACACACACTTGCGCACGTAGCCGCCGAGTTGCAACCTTCTAATTCCTAATGGAACAGCAGATTACACAAGACTTTCAGATCTACACCAAATCAAGAAATAGGGTGTAGGGGATTCAATAGTTTTGCAGAGCAAACAAATAAGAACTAGGATTTATCTTAAACGTGGTCTAAAGCAACTTTGGGGGCGTCCTGAGCACTTATATAGGCGTCCGGAACGATCTCAGGTCGAAAAAGTACGAAAATAACCGACCCAGAATAGATCTAGTCGAGATAGACTCGAACACGGCCGGTCTGGGGGCCGGTCGACCGGGCCTGGGACTGGGCTGGCCGGTTCAAACCGGGCCAGGGACCGGGTGCTGACCGGGCGTGGGAAGTGTCGCGCAGTAACCCGCCCGGTTGGCATCAGCAGGGCGTCCGGTTGGCGTCGGGTGGGATCCGGCGTACCGCCCGGTCGGACCGGGCCAGAGACCGGGCGCGCCGGCGTGGCGGCCGGTCTGACTGGGTGCTGGATCGGCCTGGACTTTGGCTTCTCCTCTCGCGCATGTCTCCCGCTCCTCCCTCGCGCGTCCATGGGGTATCTTCATGTCCAGCTCCATGTCCAGCTTCACGTCCATCTTCACGTCCAGCTGCTCCTCTCCTCCTCGTGCGATGCTTGTCTCCTCTTCATACCTGATGATACATAAGTAATAGGACTTAGGCAGTATAAAGTTCTCATCAATGAAAGTATCGTTTAGGAACAAGTTCACCTGTTGTTTAAGTAGCTTCGCACGAGCCCTTGTAATAGGTCCAATCCGAACTTCATTGGACTTGAGCTTCACAGCAGCTTCATCTTCATTTGGTAATGACGGAGGTAGTAGTGTGGTAGGGATGTCCTCATCAGTAACTAATGACGAAAAAAATATCGCTGATGTTGCAACTTGTCACGAAACCATGGTTTACATATGATCTTGTAGAAAATAAGTGAATTTTCGGGTTATCTTCTTTATTATTAGACGGCGATCGGTGGTGGTCGTAGGTAATTAAACCAGCCTAACTTCGGTACGTAAAAAAAAACCAGTCGTTCGGTTGGAGAAACCGGGTTTATTTCCTTCGCCTTGAGTAGGATCGATGCCGTATCCAATCGGGCCACATCTAACATCTTCCCCGCTCGCTTTTCGTGACTTGCCTACCTGCATATGTGACAGACGGAGTAGTCCTTGCAGCACACATCCATGAGCAGAGTTTTTATCCGAACCAAAACTTTCCAACCTGCATATGTGCTCAGCCTAATCGGCTCATCACATTGCACCGAGTTAGATTGATTAGTTAGGTCGTCAGTTGTCGGCGACAATGGACACTAGGAAGAAACAGGTCGTGGCATAGAGGCTAGGATGGCTCCTCCCACCGGCAACCCCGCCATCCGGCTTGAGCTCGCCCGTGCGCCAGAATAGTGGCGGAGGACGACAAGGCTACTGCGGCAGATTTGTTGCAAGCAGTGAAGGGTTCACACATTGTTCGATCTATGATGGGTTGTATCATCAAGGAGATTAAGCTAATGTCTCGTAGAAGCAAGGAACTAAACACACGCGGGGTGAGGGAGGTGGAGACGCCGCGGAAAGTGGAGGCGCCCAGTACCCAGAAGGCTGGAGGTGCCGATTGGCGGTCAGATTAGGAGGATAGAGCCCGTCGGAGGTAGCGGCAATCGTCTCCACGTTATCATGGTGCGCCTTGTTTTCTCGAAGATGAGATTCTCATGCCGAAATTCCCATCCTAAAATGCGCTTTGCTGACTCTTCCCTGATTACACGGGATTGTTGGCACGCTCGGAGGCAGTCCTGTGCTTGGAGGTCTACTAGATTTTCACACGCCGTACCTCCTCCTCGCTCATTGTGAATGGGCATCACATATCTAGAGTCATGGTGCTACAGCCTTGCTTGAGAAACAACTCTGGAATCTATAAACCTGAGCTCATTTAAGAGATCCTGTGGCACAAAATTGAAGGGAAAAGACACGAGTTTCCAGAATGCAGTCTCGACTAAGATTCAAATCTCTTGGCAAGAAAATGGTTATTGGTGAGGGGGGTGTTTGCGCTGGTTTTTTACTTAGTTGCATTTGTCTGAATTACTTCGTGCTTCAAATGAAAAGTTCAGCTGCAAGCAGTTCAGCACGGGTATTTTCCAAATATGCAACATGTCCAATGATTTATTATGGTTTATCTTTGTCTCACTTGTAGTGTTGGGTGGCGCATGTGGAAATTGGTGCAGTGTTAACACTACTACCTTAATGAATTTCTTCTCTAATGTACCCATGAATACAAAGGTTGGCTTATTAAGAAAGATTTAAAATTTGCTACACTCCCATGTATTTCTTAACATGACTGTATAACGTACACACGAGTATGTCCGATTTCATAAAAGTTAGATAATCTTCGAGTTAATGAGTTACTCATTGAACGTGTCAAACTAAGACAAAAGCGGTTTCCTCAAATCTGGCTCATCTACACATGCACTTATAATTTTTATTTGTCATTGCACAATGGAGATCCTTGTGTTATGGGTTATTTATTTATTTATTTATTTATTTTACTATAAAATCATTTTATAATAGCTTAGATATGCTATTTTCATCAAAAGGATCATATTGCCTTCGTAATTTTAGAATAGTATATATACATGTATTATATTTACATATGCGACAGGAAAATGAATTTGATAACCCGTAGCAACGCACGGGTATTGTGCTAGTTGAATATATGGGGGTGCTCTGTTTATTCAAGACATTGTATTTGTGAGATGAATTTACATATGGTCTTATGTGACTTCCGCTTGCTTGAATAATCCTACTGGCATTTTGCAACTTGGTATTCTTACATTGGCCGGTGACATGATCAAATTGGAAAAAGTCCATTTCAAACCCTGAACTCGTAGAGGTTTGGCGGTTTGAACCCTGAAGTCGAAATCCCTGTCGTTCATACCCTGAACTATTATATCCCGGTCTAAATTGAACCCTGAGCTGGATTTCCAGAAAAAGAATGAAATTTAAAAATTGCTACTCTCACTACCATCATGGGCCCACCTGTCATATGTATCCCCTACCTCTATTCCCCTCTCTCTCTTGGATTCTGTTCTCATCTTGCCGTAGAGGAGGGCCCCACGCAGAGCAGCATGCCTGCCCATCTGACCACGTCGTTCGACGGCCACGCCGCTCCAAGGCACATCCTCGCTCCAGCTGTTCATGGACTAACTGCCCCGCGCGAGGGACGAGGACGAGCAACATGCCACTAAACAGAGCAAGCGCCCGCCGTCCCGGGACGCCATCCGAAGGTAATTGGCCAAGATCTCGCGGCGGCTCCGCATGGCCTCGAGTCCCCGCGCGGCGGTAGCCGAGGGGAGAGGGCTATGTTGCATGCGCAAGTGCTGGTCGGCGCAGGCTGCCCAAATCCGGTACAGATGAACTGGTGATGTCCGTCTAATCGACCGCAAATCTGTGGAAGAATTGAAACAAACATCGATCTACTACCACATCGACATTTATCAAGTGATGTTATCTGCGTGTGTAGCAATTCACAGAGACAAAATATTTGTCCAGTACTGGTGTATATGCGCTGATTAATCAAGTGTTGTTATCCAGCATCACTACTACCCGTGATTTAGAGCAACGTCGCTGCCTTCGATTTAGAAACATAGTGAGAGATGAGATTGGAGAGACAACTAAATTAATCAGCTAGGTTGTTCGTCCTAACTTCAGAACATAATCTGGCCAAGCCATCAGGCCGGACGCGCCGCCAGTGCCTATCTCGCGCAGCCCCGGCTCTTCCCAGACACCATCCCTGTTGATGCTGTTGCCACGGGTTGCTCGATTGGGATGGATTTGAGAGTAAATAAAAGAAAATTAGTAGAAGAAAATGAATATGATACATGGGCTCCACTATGAGTGAAAGTAGCATGTAATCCTGGCCGGGATTTTTGCTTCCCGGTGTACCAAACAGGTTCAAGGTTTAATTTAGACCGGGATATAATAGTTCAGGGTATGAACGACAGGGATTTCGACTTCAGGGTTCAAACCGCCAAACCTCTACGAGTTCAGGGTTTGAAACGAACTTTTTCCTGATCAAATTCGCCTGTCTTTTTCATAGGAGAATCGATCTATACATGACTTCCAATACAAGACGAAATTACTGCCACATATTTGGCATCAATCTTTCCTTGATTTGTACCTCGTGGCGCAGGTCACAAACGCCATAAGATTCAGGCAGCCCAGTCCGGCCATCATCCAGAAGAATCGATCCAGCCGCCCCTCGTTCAGGTCGTCGGGGATCCAACCCGGCGAGCCTCCTGTCGTCGTCGCCCACTGCACGACCGTGAGTAGGCACGAGTTCAGGTAGCCGCCGGCCGCGACGGCGACAAGTCCAAGAGCCGTGCACACGGTCTTCATCGCCACCGGCGCCTGGCTGTAGAAGAAGTCGAGCTGCCCGACGGTGGTGAGCACCTCACCCACGCCCACCAGCGCGTACTGTGGAGCCTGCCACAACAGACTTATCTTCGTCCGCAGAAGAGGCGCCGCCGTCGCCGCGTGGAGGCGCTCCGTCTCGACGATCGCCGCAGCGGCCAGGGCGAGTACGGGCATGACGAGACCGATGCCGACCCTCTGCAGCTCCGAGACGCCCTTTTCCTTACCGGTGAGCCGCCTTGCTGCCGGCACAAAGACCCGATCATAGAGAGGGACCAGGACGACGACGGTGAGCACATCAAAGGTGGACATGGATGCGGGCGGGACACGCATGGAGCCCACGGTGGCATCCATGGACGTTCCCTGCTCCACGAACGTGGACGAGACCTGTGCCGACACAGCATAGAAGAAGACGATGGTCGCCCAAATCGGGAACATCCTCACAAGAATCTTGAGCTCCTCCACCTGCGTCACGGCGCAGAGCCTCCATGGGTTGTGCGCCGCCGGTACTGCTGCCTCATCCGCCTCCTTATTCGAAGTCGTGATAATGGCGGCTTTGTCAAAGAATCTGATCAAGCAAGGGGCAGATATCTTCAATCAAGAATCTGACCAAGCATGCAGCACGATGGAAATCTCAGAGATTTTATTGAACTAACTGAAGATCAGTGGTGTGCTCTATACACTCGATTCCTTTCATCGCGTGATTGTCTTCTGGCAGCTCGTGGAGCAGAGAGCTATTAGCCGGCAGGTCGACGTTGTACTTTCTGATGGCTGCCACGATGACCTGGAAAACTCTTGTCAGCGGGCTGCCCCGGGTTCGATGAAATCTGTACGTCTGTGATGCCGCAACGAGGACGGAGAGCCCGGCGGCTAGGAGTGCAACCTGCATGGTCAGGCCGAGCGCCCACCCATAGTGGCCCTGCACCCACACGATGCCGGTGCTGGATACCAGCGACGCACAGTTAATGGTGAAAATGTACCAGTTGAAGAAGGGGGGGCCTTTCGCCGAGCACTCAGACGGGTCGCCGTCGTCAAACTGGTCGGCGCCGAAAGACATCAGGCACGGCCGGAGGCCGCCTGATCCGATGGCAATCATGTAAAGGCCGAGAAACAAGATGAACTCTTGAGCCGACACCATGTTCGACATTTCGTTCCTGATGAGCAGCGGCAGGTACGCCGAGAGTGCTGCCATGAGCATCCCCTGCCGCAAATTAAGAAATGGAGAATTTCAAGTGGAATTCAGGATTTCTAGATATAGAAATAGAATGTTAGGACATGCATTTAATTGTTCATGCTAAGATCTATGATTGATTGAAGTATTGGCTAGCTTGTTGGTGGATTAAGCGTACGTACCGCGACGCCGACGGAGCCGGCAATAACCATGGTGCGGTACCTTCCCCAGTAGGAGTCGGCCACGATGGCGCCGGCTAGTGGCGTGATGGAGCAAGTGGCCGCCCAGGTGGAAAAACTCCTGGCGGCGACGACGTTGCTCTCGCCCAGGACGGCGGTGAGGTATGTTACGAGGTTGCACCCGATCCCGAATATCGCCAGGCAGTAGCAGAACTCAGTTCCTGCATTTTACCGTCCAATTGAAGCAACCCGACAAGATTGAGTAAAATTAACTTTGATCACCACAGGAGGAATATTAGTAGGAGTACCAAGAATAGGTAAGTTGCCCTACCCTACGTGTTATCTCACCAGAGTCACCAGAGAGAAATATTTATATCTTCAAATATCAAAACTAGAAATCCGCGCAAGTAGAATTGAACAGGAAGATCCCGATCATACAGATATCAGGCGGAAGAACAGAGATTACCTAGAATGAAGCGGCACGCGCGCCATCCACCTGTGCGGTGCTTTAACGCCGGGTTCCCTTTGAAATCAAGAGACCCGTCGCTGGTGTATATCTCCTCTGCCTGCAACGGAAACCCGTGCCAAGTTAACGGCCGGGAAACATCCACCAATGAATCAAGCAATTCCGTTATGCAGCAAGATCAAGAGAGAAACTGAATCATAGAGGGGACTGAAGCTACACTTATCCAGGACAAAGCTTGTGTCTCCATTTTAGAAACAGAGGAAGAAGGCAGAGGCGAGGGAGAAGGGACCTTGATGGTAGGGCGGTTGAGCAGTGCAACCGTCTGCTCTCGCTGCTCGCTTCCGGAGGCCATGGCCAGTATCTCGTGCGAATCGGAAAGGCTGTGAATTGTGGGAAGCTATAGCCTCTAGGCGCTATTGAGGAGCTTGCAACCATCCTGTGATCATTTCTGTACATGATTATGGTACAGGCAAGAGCGAGAGGAACATTAGAGCTACCAAATTAATTAGTACGTGGTCACTAGGTCTATCTGTCGCCATGGGCCTCGTATTCATTATGTGAATTAACTTCTGTCTGGAAATTTAAGAATTGAGTGCTGAATCTCTAAATTAATGTGTGCTATTTCAATAACTCACTTAAACAACTAAAATGAGTTTTTCATTTCATTGAAGAACTAATTTACCAACAATATGTAAAGTCCACACCAAGAATTTCTTTAAAAGATAAATGGTAAACCAAATGCAAATTAAAATTGGAAACTTAATAAAATGGAAAGAGGAATGACGAGTCATCTAGTTTTATCACTTGGGGGAACCTTTGGTTCGGTCCACAGGACCAGGCGACGGCGGCACCATTTTCTCAAAAACCTCCGTCTAGGCCATTTGGGAAGAGGTCAAATAAACAGTTGTAGGTTGGGGGTAAGGTGAAGTGATGATGGTTGGCTGCTGCCCAGGGCCTAAGCTTTCGTGGCGCAGTGTACGGCACGGCAGATGCATCCTGGTCGGCGTTTTCTCCAAATTCATCGAGATCCTTCCTTTTTCTCACCGACTCCTCTAAATGCATTGTGATTGTTGTGTCATAAATTAAGATGACTAGCCCTAATTTATTCAGACCCAAGCGCAAAACGAGCTGTACAAGTTGAAGAATGAGGTTGCTATGCTGAAGAATATGTAGAGAACTCAAACACAAGTTATGAGATCTTAGAAACAGGAATAAGAGGCAGAAAGAAATCTGTTGCCGGCCCAAAAATAGGGTCTTAAAGATGAAAAGAGAAAGTTAATATATCACATATACGATCTGCTCAAACTTAGTTTTCAAAACAAGGAAAAACTCAAGAGAATCAGGGCTATTTGTGATGAGTGATGAATGTGTTACAGATGTAATGTAGGAGATTCTGCTAATGGTTGAACTACGTAGCATTTATAATGTACACTAAGTAGCATTTCTAATGTACAATATTGCTAATGTTTTAACTAAGTAACCCTCTATTTGACCTGGTACATATGTTATTTGTGAGTGAACTAGACCGATGATTATATACAGAGATCATACTATGGAGAGATGATTGATCATAATCTATGGCATAAGTTAACATGACCATGCCATAGGTTCTCACTCATGCCATAGATTCTGATCAAACAACTCTACCAAAAATCTTCATACTATGAGGCCTATATTATCTTGCTTTGCATATTTCTGCTTTTTCAATGGTGCTATCCAACCAAGTTCATCAATTGTGCATTGGCCAATGACTCAAATATGGCACTATGGAAGGCAATATGCTGCACTCAAATTTTGTCGTGTGTGTCACATTTCTTGCACACTAGACTTAGTTTGCTGACAGTTCATTTACCTGCCGTGTGACCCCCGTTTTGATTTTGCTTCCGCATTGGCCAATGATTCAAATATGGCACTGTGGAAGGCAAGGTGTTGTCCTTAAATTAGCCGTGTGTGCCACATTCCTTGCACACTAGATTTAGTTTGGCTACAGTCCCTTTGCATGTTGTGTGACCTAATGTATGAGGCCTCTCTAATATTTTTGATGTTTTTGTTCATCTCGTATGCACTTGCTTGTTGTGAGTAGTCACCTCTAATGGCATGTGTTTTATGTGCAGAGTGAGTAGATCCACCTTGAGGCACCTACAAGTTTCCTGGCGAGGGTCCGTCCAAGAAGCGTCGAGGAAGGAAGACTACCGTGGACCACTTCCACGACAACGTAGGGCGGAACACTTCCTCAGGATCATCTTCAAGCCGACTTTTGGGCAGCTCGCTATCCCTTCCCAGTTCATCAAGTGGTTTGGACCCATCCCTTCCAACATCATCGTCCGTAGCAACACTGGTTGCAGCTGGAGGATGACCACCAAGAAAGTTGGCACCGAAGCATTCATCGACCAGGGTTGGGCAACCTTGGCCATCGCGCATCATTTAAGATAGGCCAGTTCCTCGCCCTCAAGAAGGTGTCTGTTAGCGAGTTTAGTATGGTCATCTTCGACCACACCTGCACTGAGGTTATGACCAGGTGCCCGGACCATGCCAATGCCACCAAGTGTATCGTCTTGGAAGAAGAAGTCTTAAGCTCTGCTGCTATTATGTCTCTTTGTCCTAGTGTGTTGTGTCTAAACTCTGGTCCGTGAAAAATTATCATGTCGAGTTGATTGAACCTAATTTGTATCGGCTATGAACTTCGTACTGTGATCTTGCCTTATGTGCTTGCTTATGCGCTATTGATAGATCACTGGTAACATCACTACTCAAGGGAAGAGGTAACTCAGAGCCTGATTTTGGGTTGCAATCAAACAACATCCTTCTCATTTTAGGCTGCTACATGGGATTAAAACCGGCCAACCAATCAGCCAAATACCAAATCTCCACGGGACCGAATAAATTCTTCGCGAGCAACTAAATGACACACCATTTTTTACTCGTGGACCATATGGAACGCGCAGAACGTTTCATCTCCCTGGCGCAGTGAGACAAAAGATAGACCCTTGATGTGGCTAGCCTAGTGTGTCCTATATTGGAGCATTGCATCCATCCATGCATGCATCGCATCAGTTCAATGGAAAAGGAAAATAAAAGCTCTACCGAGATTAAAAAACTCGAGTATCATCTATGTTGGGTCGACCCATACAACCGCACCTTCTCACCATCACCATCCATCGGTCCTTTTTGCCGGACGGAGCGAGGGACGCAGGCGCCAAACTGCACACTTCTGTTGCTCATGTTCGAGCTGCATAGAGAAATCATGAGGAGCGATTGGGGCTGGCCGCCGGTGCCTCACTACGGAAGAACAGGGCGTTGCCGTGCAGCCAAAACGCACGGCAAAGACCCAAATACGCTCGGCAAAGCCTTTGCCGTGCGGCCTTGCACGGCAACGACCCGCCCGGCAAAGCCGCCTTTGCCGTGCGTCGAGCGAAAATCGCACGGCAAAGGCTTTGCCGAGCGACGCTGCTTTGCCGTGCGCTGCGTATTCCTTTGCCGTGCGCCTTCCTTTGCCGTGCGCTTGCAAGCTTTGCCGTGCGGCCGGCTTTGCCGTGCGCCTCCCCACGAAGCCGCACGGCAAAGACAAGGCTTTGCCGTGCGCTTCCCCTCAACCCCACACGGCAAAGCTTCTACAGCTGGGCAGCTGGGCGGCGCAGTGCACAGCTGGGCATCCTTTGCCGTGCGCATGTGCACGGCAAAGACAGCCTTTGCCGTGCGATTTTGTCTTTGCCGTGTGCATGTGCACGGCAAAGGTGCTGAAAAATTCCAGCTTTTTGCTGTTTCCATTTAATCCCTGCACATATAATTCACAAAATAGGCATATATTTCCAGATACATATAAAGCATAATATACAGACATTTGCACATCATCAACAACAAAGTTCAACCACTAATAGTCCAACAAAGTCCATACATAGAATGTTCCATACAATAGTCCAACAACAAAGTCCAACAACAAATTCATACATAGAATGCTCCAAGTCACACAACAAAGTTCATACAAGCAACGTCAACCTTCGCCACTTCCTTGTCCTCCACTTCCTTGTCCTTCTCCACCTCCTTGTCCTCCATCTCCTTGTCCTCCTACAAGTTCATATATAGATGCATAAGTGGCATGGAATGGCTAAAATTGACATGTAATAACTAGAATTGACATGGAAGAACGAGAATTGACATTGAATGGCTAAAATTGAACATAATCACTAGAATAGACATAAAATGGCTAAAATTCAACATAATGGCTAAGAATGACATGGAATGGCTAAAATTGACATGTAAGAACTAGAATTGACATGGAAGAACTAGAATTGACATGGAATGGCTAAAATTGAACATAATCGCTAGAATTGACATGAAATGGCTAAAATTCAACATAATGGCTAAGAATGACATGGAATGGCTAAAATTAACATGGAATAGCTAAAATTGAACATAATGGCTAAAATTGACATGGTTGAATGGCTAAAATTCACAAGTGACACGGTATGGAAGAATTAGAAGTGTAGGAGAACTCACCTAGAAAGCTGCTGCGAGGCTCTGGATGATGCCCGTATTGTTGACGGTCAAGCCGGTGTCGGCCGGGCTCGACTTGGCGCTTGCCTGGAGGAGCGCCATCACGGCCGGATCGAGGCGCGGGGATCCGCAATATCCAAAGTTCGGTTAGACAACAAACAAGATTGAGACGGAGATATTAAGTTAACCACTTACCCGAGTTGGGGAACATAGGAGGACACGACGTGCTAGGAGCACTACTCCCGGTGGGGAAGTCGGCACGGCCTGGTTCATGAACATCTGCTGCTTGTTGTTGCATCTGTCGCAACATCTGTCGCTGCATCTGCATGCTCTCCCTAAGGCTGCTGCTGCATTCGCATCTTCTCCTCTTGGTTCCTCCTTTCCCTTTCTTCCATCTCCGCCTACGTTGTGTTGCCGCGATGTCGGTAACATTGCAATGGAAAACATGTAATGAAGCGTAGAGGATCGACGAAGAACTTACCCGTAACTTCTCAACGAGCTAGGTCCGAAGCCCGTGGGCGGGTCTCTACCCGAGGCTGCTCGCTCGTACGCCCACGACGGATGCTGGCGTAGAGATGGAATGGTCTTTGGGTCGACTAACCCGTCGAGCAATCCATAGGCGGCCACCCTTCTTGCCTTGTCCCGCAAGCACCGCAACCTCAACATCAAAGTCTTCGGTGGTTGGGTCGGCGTCTTCGCCGTGCTTGGCCTTGAACGTCGAGCGGTACGCGCCACACCGGGCCTCCGCTAGCCCGTTGACCCACACGGACCCCGTTTCAGGATGCGGCTCCCTCCTGGTCTTGGACTTTTGGAAAAGGCCAAATAAGTTTGGTGTCACGCCTGTCTTCACTTCCTGCAAAAGAGTACATGCAAGTAAGTGAAGAGGGACACCCTTGCGGGGCTAACAATAATATGAAACGAAAGAATGAAGAAACCATTTGCTCACCTCTTGCTTTGCAAGGTAAGGGCCAAGTTCTTGCTGCCCGGGACATGTGATCCACCTCCCATCTCTAAACGCTTCGCTTGCCCTCCTCGTGCTTCCGGGCGTACTCGGGGGATGTCCACCATATGACCATCGCAAGAAAGCACGCCTTGTCTTCCCAGACATACGAGAGGAGGGTTCTACATACACAAGATAGACCCATTATTAGAACATAAACTACATGAAAATGCGGAAATAAATAACACATCGATGCTAATACCTGCGAGTGCGCCACGGTGCCATGAGCGTATCCCGACAATCAGCCTTACTCATCCAAACTTTGCGCTCGGCGTGCTAGTCGCGGACGCACTGGACACGTGCCTCGTAGTGCATGCCAGTCACCCTCACCCTGCACAACTCGTGTAAGATAACGTCGCACGCAATTTCCTCGCCCTCATCCCTCTTGAAGTATTTATGCAACCATGCACATAGGTAAAACAAGAGGAATTAGAGCAACTATTGGTAGTCAAGAAGTGTTTGAATGCTAAGAAGCCAAAAGTCACGTACCCAGAAGTGGTGGACAACCCGCTCTTGCATGTTGGTGCACTTGCCGCTAGGATCTTCCGCGTAGCTGTAGTGCTTCCAAGTCCAAGCCACATCGCGGCCACCACTAGGGAGATTGACAATCCCAAGGAAATGCTTCCTAATTAGGCCTCCAAGGATGTTCGAGTACTCACGTGTCGGCCTCCTCCTCAAGTCACCATACTTGAACATGCTGCACAACGAAATGCCAAAATAAGTATGCATGTGATAAAAATTTGTATAATGATAAAAATTTCAATAATGGAATGCCAAAATCAGCATGTACCTCTTTCCAGCGGGCACGAGAACAACATCGCGGAAGGCCCAAGTTTTTAGCTTGGGGAGTTTCGTAATCCCGCGCTTATACGACTTCTTGTCCCGTGGTTCCAGCCTCTCCTCGGCTACAACGTACACCTCCTCCTCGGGCGGATACCAAGCTAGGTCTGGGTTTAGCGCCTGCGGCAAACTCCCCAACCCCTCATCCTCCTCGAGGTCCTCCCCACCGTCCTCCCCACCATCCTCCTCGTCCTGCCCACCGTGCTCCTCACCGTCATCCTCGTCCTCCCCACCCCACTGCTCCTCGTCATCATCCTCGGCTGGGGGAGGACTAGGAGAAGGGGTACGAAGTCGCCGTGGCTGGGCATTCTTCCTCCGTGGTGGAGGGCTAGGAGGACGTGTCTGCGACGACGAACCACTCGAAAGTCCCACAAGCTCAGCCACGGCCTTGATCTTCTTTTTGAAACCTCCCTTTCTTTTTCTTGGCGGCATGTTTCAATCACCTGCAAACACAATGAAAAGAGTGGTTTATTTGTATGCAATCTAAACAGATGAATATTAGTGAAATCAACAATACATAGCACATAGTTCAGTACATAGATCATAGTTTATTACAAATAGCACATAGTTCAGTACATAGGATAGCCTCACAATTACAACTACATAGATCATAGTTTATTACAAATAGCACATAGTTCAGTACATAGGATAGCCTCACAATTACAACTAAATAGATCAGTAGCCTATGTCGACATCCGTAATCGGACCACATGTTTCATCATCATCGAGGCTCGGCGAACCAATAATCATCGATGAAACCCGGAGGTGGTCCATTTGGAGCTAGGTCAATGCCTGCTTTGAACGCCTCGAGCAAACTTAGGTCTTCTACGGCACACACATCCTCAGCCTTCATATTCTTCATTGTCTTCCTCCATAACCGCATCTTCTTCTTGCTCATCGTCTACGACCATGTTATCAACAACGGCCGACAAGTCGATAGTGAAATGACCGGGGAGCCCTTCTTCTTGATAAAAATCAACACTCCTTGTTGAGGGTTCTACTAGGCGGTAATCATCCTTGTTTGGCGGGGGTGGCCTAATGCGTGAAGGAACCGTCATCACAACATCCCATCCATGTAGACGTTTGGTCGGGTTTCGGCACGCGTACGGGAGATAGAATACTTGGAAGGCTTGGGTGGCCAAAATGTACACGTCCTCTCCCTTATAAACAGAGCTTCTTTCAACTTCGACCAATCCAATTTCAGGATCCCGTCTCACGCGACGTGGGTCGAACCAATGGCATTTGAATACAACGGGATTTAGCCCTTTGTCAAACCCGTAATTCAGCTCGTATATACCCTCGACTCTTCCATAGTAATGGAGTCCATCATCACCTTGACATACCACCCCGCTATTTATTGTCTTCTTGTTTGGACGGCTTGTTGTGTATTGATGGGTCCGGAAGCGATACCCGTTCACGTCATAAGAATTGAACGAGTCGACGGAATGGTTGAAGCCCCTAGCAATTTTTCGTAGCAAGGGATTCATGCCTTTGTCAGTTCTTGCCTACAAGATTAGGACGGCAAGTTTAGAACAAGAAATGACCGAGAAATGTCGACAGTGTACAAGCAAATTTGGATAGGATAGTACCAAACCACAGAACCAGCTACTGAAACCGTGACAGCCGCCCTTATCGAAAATATCCTTGGATTCTTCCGAGGTAGGATCCTGTGGGTATACCTCCAATATTTAGTCGTGAATTGTCTATAACAGGTGAACGGAGGAAGAGTTAGCCACGAACATACGAGTGAATGTTTGCGAATAACTAAATGGTTAACACTTACTTGATGTACGGCTTCACTTCCACCATGGTGTTCAAGACATATGAGTGGATCAACTCCCGCTCATGTAAATTCGTTGTGTACGGCTTCGAGCCACTTGACTTGCCGCCAAGCCCTATGAAGATGATAAGCTTGGGTACATCTTCATTGTTGGCGGCATTGTAACGGAGGACCGGGTTGTGCTTTGTGGGAATGTTGGGATCATAGTGCTTAGTGGTGAAGTTTGCCACCTCCACGTTCAGGACTGTCTCGGCTATGGATGCTTCGATCTTGCATTTATTGCCAGTCATCTGACGAAGCTTTTGTGTTTCTCTCTCGGGACCAAACTGCCAACGACCCCAATTCGGCCCCCCTTTAAGCATTCCTTCGCAAGGTGCAGGATCATATGTTGCATCGGATTAAAGAACGCTGGAGGAAAGATCTTCTCTAGATCGCAAAGCAACATGGGTGCCTGTTCATCCAGCTTCTCAATCACTTTAGTGTCTAACTCCCTAGCACAAATCTGGCGGAAGAAATAACTCAACCTCGCTAGCACTCGCCAAGTCTTCTCAGGGACATAGCCTCGAATCATCACCGGCATTATCCGCTCAAGCCATACGTGGTACTCATGACTCATCAGTCCTTGTACTCGCAACGTTTCAATGTTCAGACCCCTCATCCAATTGGCTGCGAACCCATCAGGGAAAAACAAGGAGTCCTTCATCCATTGGAAGACCTCCCTTTTTTGGGCCTTTGTGAGGCAGAACGGAGCGTGTGGCTTAGTCCAAGTTTTTTGGCACCTTGAGGTGGCTTCATGTTCAACTCTGGCCTATCGCACAACTTTTGTTGGTCAATTCGAGCCTTTATGTTATCCTTCGTCTTCTCAGTGTCCACTATGGTGCTCCAAATGGCTTCACTGATATTCTTCTCGGTGTGCATTACATCAATGTTATGCGGGAGCTCCGAAACTCAAAGTAAGGAAGCTTCCGTGAAGCACGGCTTGTGGGTCCATTGGTGTGTCTCCCCATATCCCAAGAAACCATTCCCATCGGGGTTAGGTCTGGAGAGCGTCTAACTCGGCCTTGGTTTCCTGTCCGGTCTTCGGAATTGGTTTCGGTGCATGGACAACACGACCTTTTTGAAACTCTTTACATCACTCCCCGTATTCATGACTCCGCTCAAGGAAGCTGTCGAGCTTCATCAAAGCAGGAATACTTGCCACCCTTGTTTAGCCGAGAAGAAATTCACGGCTTGCACCGCACTCGGACAAGGCCACTTCCCATGTGTACACCACCCGCGAGAACAAAGCACGTGCCGGCAAGTCATGCAGAGACGTGTGGTACCGTACATACATATCGAAGTGTTCCTTCTTTGCCGGCGTCATAAGTTCGGATCCCGCGATCTTCCCAGCCAAGAAGCAAGTCATCAATCGGTGGTTCCGGATACACGTTCATGTTCTTACCCTCGGGTATTTCGGTCCTGGGGTTTATCATCGACACAAACATGTACTACGATCTCATGCGGACGCCGGGGGGTAGGTTCAGGGGAATAACAAACACCGGCCAACAACCGTATACCGCAGCCGACATACCATATGGATTGAACCCATCGGTTGATATCGCAATTGCTACGCTCCTCGGGTCACCGGCTTTCGGGGATATTTCTTGACAAAGTTCTTCCATGCGGTACCATCCGACGGATGTATCATCTTTCCACTCGTCCGGTCTGATCCCTTCTACAGCCCACCTCATCCGCCGGGCAGTATCCTCGGTCATGAAGATCCACTCGGATCCTCGGTAGGACTGGAAGATAGCGGAGGATATTCTTGGCAACCGTGGTGCCGCCTCTTCGACCATCACCATTGGTGTCAACCTCAAAGTACCTAGAGCTTTTGCAATGGATGCAATAATTTATGTTAGCATGCTCCTCTCTGAATAGCATGCATCCCTTTGGACAAGCGTGTATCCGCTGAGATGACATCTTGAGGTCACTCGAGCAATTTTTTCGAATAGTAGAAGTTTTGCGGCAAGAGGTGCCCTTTCGGCGAATGCTGCCAACGAGGACCAGAAGTTCATCGAACCCATCTCCTGCACGATTCCTGTGGCACTTAAAGGCCAAAAGGCGAGCGATGGCATCTAGTTGGGTAACTATCCGTATTTACGTGTAGGGGTTTCTCGCGAAGCTAAACAAAGCCTCGTAATACTTCTTTGTGTTTTCCTCCGGCTCCTCACTTGTCTCCGCATCCCTAGATGTCTCCGCCTCTACATGAGGGCTTTCAGGCACATTACCATTAGCCAAGTTCTCCAGGCACCTATCAAACCCAGTATCATATTCTCTCGTAGGCTGAATCTGCCGCACCTCCTTCCTAGCACGTTTCTTCGCCTTTTCTCCATGAAAAGTCCAAATCTTGTACGACGGTTTGAATCCAGACTTGATCAGGTGAAGACTCATAGTTTCCTTGTCCTGTGTTTTTTGGTTAGCGCATTTACTACAAGGGCAAAAAAACTGTCCCGAGTCTGCTAGGGATGTCAAACGCCACAGTCCCACGAGCTGCTTGGTCTTTTCTCCCATTCCTCAGTATATTTCCACGGACCAACTCCGCCATCGTACATCCGATCACGATTATCCATCCTCTAATCAGCACCAAAACAGACAAACTTAGAATTTATATCAAACATGATCCGCATTTTAATTTTTCCTTTTTTACGCATGCATCAACCTGAATCTCTACTAGGTGGGCTCCTAGCAGCCGTCGGATCCGTAGATTGAGTACGTTCTCCCTGCTCTACCTCGATCCGAGACAGATTTCGGCGAGCACCTCCCCGCTGCTCTCCCGATATACATCTCGCCAAAAGCCGAGAGGGGTGTGCATCCGGAGAACAACGGGAGGCGCTGCCGAAATCCTGACTCGGATCGGGGTAGAGCAGGGAGAACGTACCCAACTACGCATCCGCCGACCGTCCCGATAAATGCCGTAAGAGTTACGGTTCATAATATGCGAGACCACTAATGCATATTTATCCGCGTAACCCTTACGGTCGGGAAAAGACCCCTAGGTATCGCGACAGACTTGGTGATCTAGACCCACAAAAACACCTAGGTACACAGGGGCGAGTTTTTTACCCTTGACGCGTGAGCGAATCGGCGAACAAAATCCGGGACGCCCCCTCAAAGACCACCGTGACGCCGCCCCCTGTGTCCACCTTGAAGCATCGCCTGCATAGCGACAAGATCCAATGAATAACTCATGAAGGTGAACACAATTTATTTCACAACTTTTACTATATTTCACAACTTTTACCGCAGCACATTATCTTTTTTTCTATATTGGCCTATTCTTAACCTATTTTAAAAAATCCTACACTAAATCCATTTTTAAAAATCCTACACTAAATTAACTACACTAAATCCTAACCTATATACACTAACCTAAAAATCCTACACTAACCTAACTAACCTATATACACTAACCTGTGCAGGGCAGGGGCTTGGAGGCAGGGCAGATGGCGGCGGAGGAGGGGACTGATGGCGTGTATTTCACACGTTCGTTGGGCAACCCCAAGAGGAAGGTATGATGCGCACAGCAGCAAGTTTTCCCTCAGAAAGAAACCAAGGTTTATCGAACCAGGAGGAGCCAAGAAGCACGTTGAAGGTTGATGGCGGCGGGATGTAGTGCGGCGCAACACCGGAGATTCGGCGCCAACGTGGAACTGCACAACACAACCAAAGTACTTTGCCCCAACGAAACAGTGAGGTTGTCAATCTCACCGGCTTGCTGTAACAAAGGATTAACCGTATTGTGTGGAAGATGATTGTTTGCGAGAAAACGAGTAAAAACAAGTATTGCGGTAGATTGTATTTCGGTAAAGAGAATTGGACCGGGGTCCACGGTTCACTAGAGGTGTCTCTCCCATAAGACGAACGGCATGTTGGGTGAACAAATTACGAGTTGGGCAATTGACAAATAAAGAGAGCATGACAATGCACATACATATCATGATGAGTATAGTGAGATTTAATTGGGCATTACGACAAAGTACATAGACCGCCATCCAAGCTGCATCTATGCCTAAAAAGTCCACCTTCGAGGTTATCATCAGAACCCCCTCCGGTATTAAGTTGCAAAGCAACGAGACAATTGCATTAAGTATGGTGCGTAATGTAACTCAACAACTACATCCTTGAGACATAGCACTCAATGTTTTATCCCTAGTGGCAACAGCACAACACAACCTTAGAACTTTACGTCCATCGTCCCGGTGTCAATGCGAGGCATGAACCCACTATCGAGCATAAGTACTCCCTCTTGGAGTTAAAAGCATCTACTTGGGCAGAGCATCTACTAGTAACGGAGAGCATGCAAGATCATAAACAACACATAAGCATAACTTTGATAATCAACATAACAAGTATTCTCTATTCATCGGATCCCAACAAACGCAACATATAGAATTACATATAGATGATCTTGATCATGATAGGCAGCTCACAAGATCCGACAATGATAGCACAATGGGGAGAAGACAACCATCTAGCTACTGCTATGGACCCATAGTCCAGGGGTAGACTACTCACTCATCACTCCGGAGGCGACCATGGCGGTGTAGAGTCCTCCGGGAGATGATTCCCCTCTCCGGCGGGGTGCGGAGGCGATCTCCGGATCCCAGAGATGGGATCGGCGGCGACGGCGTCTCGGTAATGTTTTCCGTATCGGGGCTCTCGGTACTTGGGGGTTTCGGCACGGAGGCTTTAAGTAGGCGGAAGGGCAAGTCGGGGGGGGGCACGGGGGCCCCAGATGACGGGGCGGCGCGGCCAAGGGGGGGGGGGCGCGCCGCCCTAGGGTTTGGCTCCCCTGTGGCCCCACTTCGTTTCGTCTTCGGACTTCTGGAAGCTTCGTGAGAAAATAGGCCTCACGGGCTTTTATTTCGTCCAATTCCGAGAATATTTCTTTACTAGGATTTACGAAACCAAAAACGACGAGAAAACGACAAGCGGCACTTCGGCATCTTGTTAATAGGTTAGTTCCAGAAAATGCACGAATATGACATAAAGTGTGCATAAAACATGTAGATAACATCAATAATGTGGCATGGAACACAAGAAATTATCGATACGTTGGAGACGTATCAGCATCCCCAAGCTTAGTTACTGCTCGTCCGGCGAGTAAAAGCGATAACAAAGATAATTTACGGAGTGACATGCCATCATAATCTTGATCATACTATTTGTAAAGCATATGTAGAGAATGCGGCGATCAAAACAATGTGTATGACATGAGTAAACAAGTGAATCATAAAGCAAAGACTTTTCATGAATAGCACTTCAAGACAAGCATCAATAAGTCTTGCATAAGAGTTAACTCATAAAGCAATAATTCAAAGTAAAGGTATTGAAGCAACACAAAGAAGATTAAGTTTCAGCGGTTGCTTTCAACTTGTAACATGTATATCTCATGGATATTGTCAACATAGAGTAATATAATAAGTGCAATAAGCAAGTATGTAGGAATCAATGCACAGTTCACACAAGTGTTTGCTTCTTGAGGTGGAGAGAAATAGGTGAACTGACTCAACATTGAAAGTAAAAGAATGGTCCTCATAGAGGAAAAGCATCGATTGCTATATTTGTGCTAGAGCTTTGATTTTGAAAACATGAAACAATTTTGTCAACGGTAGTAATAAAGCATATGCATCATGTAAATTATATCTTATAAGTTGCAAGCCTCATGCATAGTGTACTAATAGTGCTCGCACCTTGTCCTAATTAGCTTGGACTACTGGATTATCACCGCAATACATATGCTTTAACCAAGTTTCACAAAGGGGTACCTCTATGCTGCTTTGTACAAAGGTCTAAGGAGAAAGCTCGCATTTGGATTTCTCGCTTTTGATTATTCTCAACTTAGACATCCATCCCGGGACAACATAGACAACGAGATAATGGACTCCTCTTTTAATGCTTTAAGCATTTGACAACAATTAATTCTTTTCTCATTAGAGATTTGAGGATATTTGTCCAAAGCTGAAACTTCCACCATGAATCATGGCTTTAGTTAGCGGCCCAATGTTCTTCTCTCACAATATGCATGCTCAAACCATTCAACTCGGTGTAGATCGCCCTTACTTCGGACAAGACGAACATGCATAGCA